>NC_136891.1:4186700-4321700 GCF_949152265.1 Phoxinus phoxinus | reverse complement strand
CCGATGTGTATATTTCTAATTTATTGAGGTGTACATGTGGGAACTGTATCAATAATAGCGCATACGTTAGCCGAGCACTAAAGTGAGTGACTGATGCAACATTATAGTTTGTATAACAAATCTTGCTCCATTCTTTATCATTACTCAAGATCGTCAATCTGCATTAATAGACAGTTTTAGGTAATAGTGGCCCACAGCTGCTGAGCAAAAGTATTTCAGTAAGACAGTAATAACGTGAGTTAGCCGGATAGCCAGACCAACAAAATATAAAACTACGTATTTTGACACCCGGTAGAAAAAAAGGGCCTATACATCAATAATTAATTATACTTACAGGTTGTGAGCAAGTTGGTCCAAATAAAGTGGGTACTGTCCCATCTTTAATGGATAAGCCTTTTGCAAATCCTGTGTTGACCTCGCAGATTTTTGAGAAGCAATTGTCTAAAGGTTATACTGCTGTTGTATCGCTGTGGTAATTTTTTACCACCGACTCTTTACATCCTCATCCTTTGGAAGTGTTTACAAAGAGAATTTGCTTTTGCAGAGCAGAAAACAGTGTCTTCTCGACATGTACACAACACAAACCAGCTACAGTGTTTGAGGAAGGGTCAAAGTAGACCATATGAAGACCATAGGCGGGCATTATGCAATTTTGTTACATTGTTGTGTATGAATGTTACAGAGGACTGGAATTACTGACGACCTCTTTCAGCAGCTCAGAATCTATTCTTTCTTTTGAGAGACAATAAATGTATCATGCACTTTTATCTTTCAAACTTGGCAGACCTTTTACATTCACAAACAGCTTTAACGCTGCATGAAAGATAATATCTAAACAAGCATAATAGGGGCACTTTAAAATAACTGTTTTCTGTCTAACTATATTTTAAAATGCAATTTGTTCCTGTGATCAAAGCTGAATTTTCAGCATCATTACTCAGTGTCACATGACCTTTCAAAAATCATTCTAATTTGCTACTCAAGAAACATTTCTGATTATTATCAATGTTGAAAACAGTTGTGCTGCTTCATATTTTATTGGAAATCGTGATACTTTTTTTCAGGATTCTTTGATGAATATAAAGTTCTAACACTTTGCAAGCTACTAAAGTAAGTTATATGTATGTATATATATATATATATATATATATATATATATATATATATATATATATACAAATACCTGTTATCATAACCAATTCATTTATGTGAAAAATGACAGAAATTTTCAATAGATTTGGCTGTTTTTGAAAAGGGAAACATGTCTACATATGAATACACACAATGAATAATATAAGCTCTAATAAGACACTGGAATCAAGGAATTCAGTGACAACATGATAAGAGAAGCCTGTGGAAACCTACATCTAAACATGCGTACGTCTGGAGCAGATCTTGTTTTGCAGATTATATTACAGGTAAAATAATAAAAAAGAAAAATTCAGTCTCTTATCACCTTGTCACTGAACTGCTTGTATTCACAGTCTTCTTTTAGCATATTTTATTCAACTGACTGGTGAAATGAAAAAGCACTTGCTTTTTTAGCCTCATTTGTGCTGTAAAACAAACAAACAACTTTTTGTTTGGCTTTTTTAAAAATAGCTAAATCTATCAGCAAGTTTTCCTAATTTACCCAACTTTGACTCTTCTAAAAAAGTTTTTTTTTTCTGAAAAAAAAATATATCAAGAAAAAAAAAAAAAGGACCAAACTGTACCTTTCAGCTCTTTGTGCAGCACTTTCCTCTTGGCTTGTTTCGTCACACTTCGGTTTCCAATTCATACAACGATCAGGAACGATTACTGCAAGAGAATAGTTTGGCATACATGACTTCAATTTCTGTAATAAACAACTAAATAATGTAAATATTAACCAGTTACTAACCCCTGGAGTAGATCTTCCTCAGAAGCTCTCATTGAAAAAGCCCGGGAACTTGACTTTGTTTTCTGGCGGACTGATAAAAACCTGTGCACTTGAATCCTGGAAATTGTGTGAAGTCAGATTGGCCCTTAGCATTTTCAGAAAGCTTTTTGTGTGTATAAATCAGACGGTCTATAAACGGCCTTTGGGGGTTGAAGACCAAGACACTCCTAAAAAAAAGAGAAGGTTTTATAGGTTCTATCAGGTGCTTATGGAACCTTTTGGAGGTTCCCAGCATGGAATCGTTTTATGGATTTAATTTTAATTAATTTAGTTGTAAATATTTTTTTATTTTGGCAAACTTTTATGAAACAGCTTGTAAACAATCTATTAATAGAAAAAAAAATTCACCATATCACCCTGTAGCCCAAGACTGGTTGCCCACTGAAGCTAAGCCTGGTTAGTACTTGGATGGGAGACCTTCTGGGAAATCCAGGTTGCTGCTGGAAGAGGTGTTAGTGAGGCCAGCAGGGGGCGCTCACCCTGTGGTCTGTGTGGGTCCTAACACCCTAGCCTAGTGTATTGACGGGGACACTATACTGTCACAGAGCACCGCCCTTCGGATGAGATGTTAAACCGAGGTCCTGACTCTCTGTGGTCACAAAAAATCCCAGGATGTCTCTTTAGGGCTGTAACCCTGGCATCCTGGCCAAATTTACTGGGCAAATGGTCTCTGTCCATCATGGCCTCCTAATCATCCCCATATATATATATATATACTAATTGGCTTCATCACACTGTCTCCTCTACACCAGTAAGCTGGTGTGTGGTGGGCGTTCTGGCGCAATATGGCTGCCGTCGCATCATCCAGGTGGATGCTGCACATTGGTGGTGGTTGAGGAGATTCCCCCTTTTATGAAAAGCGCTATATAAATGTAATTAAATATTATTATATAACCTGTTAAACATGAAATTATTATGCAATCGTTTAAGACAAATATAACCTTTATGGCTTAAAGGATTCTTTAGAACTGATTCAAGAACCCTGGGGTTCTATATAGAACCCCAATGAACCTTTTATTTCTAAGAGTGTATGCAGGTTATTTCTCTCCCTCATATACCAAAGCACTTCATTCATTCAAATCTGAATCCTGCCTCTAAAAACTGACAGTCAAAATACACATAAAACGACTTTTTGCAAATTTCGAAGTGTGTCGATGGCCCATCTATTTGCCAGTAGCCCAGCACAGTATTGCAGCTTTGAGTATCTCCTACGCTGGTGGTGCTCTCTCACCAAACACACCGGCCCTCTCAATGTTCCCTTCATCTTGTCAGCTCAGAAAGGCTGCCGGTGTTTTGATGCTGCTAGCAGTATGACGCCACAGCCAGTAAAATGCCAGAGGGAAAAATGCCCTTAAGGTGTAGTATCCGCACTCCTCCCTCCGTTCACTAGCTTAACGTCTATAAACAGACACTAAACGCTGGGTCTCCCTTTCTGACAGCCATTTTAAACCAGACCTCACACGGACCTGCGCTCTGTCAGTTCTGCTGACATGCTTCACTGTGCTCAGCAAAAATGCTCTTTTGAAGTAATTGCCTCTTTGTGTGTGAAACTTCACATTTGGAAGGGGTGCTTAAAAAGAAATGTCTCGTTTTGAAGACGTGGTGTACATTATGTAACACTGTTATTGATCAAAACTAGGGCTGTCAAAGTTAATGCATTAATTGATTAAATATTGACATCATTAATGCATTTAATACATTTTATACTATAACTGTTCCATTGTATTCTAGTGTGATTACTCAAAGCTGATTGCAACCGAACAGTACATGCTGTACATCCACAAACAAAATTCACATGTTTATCAGTAAATCATAAAACAAAAGCTTTTCATATTGCTTATTAATAAATCAAATCTAGATGGGATGTTTAACACAAGTAAAGTAATTTGCACTTTTTCTATCGTGAATATAAGCATGCAGCTTTGCAACAAGCCTTATAACTATATATATATATTTTTTTTTTTTTTTTTTTTGTGGGACAAGAAGCATTGCATAAATTCATGCAAGTGTCTTTCATGCAAATAGTCACAGCTAATAATTACACACGGGCCTTTTTTCTTGGAACTGAATCCATCAGGGTTACAAATCAAGATTCAGGAAGACACCATATTTAATTTGATGTGGTGGAAAAAAAGTGATATATATATTTTGGTGTCAAACGTTCAGCTGATCCAAAATTAGGCATGTTTACATAATTTCTGTCAATCAAAATGAATCCAAAACGATCTCACATATAAAGTTGCTTATATGAACCCTAAACTTTGCAATGAATTTCAAATATTGCATTTACATGTGCATTTACTAATGAGCGCATGCATAGTGCAATCGCTGCATCCACTATAATGTCACCAGAGCAACCAGTATATTGTCGATTTTGCCTTGATGATGCACCTAAAAATAAAGCTGCCAAATACATCAGAAGAGCATTTCCATGAAAGAATGTTAGCTAAAGTGAACGGAAATCATATAGATGTTGACATGGAAGAATTTTATTCAGATGCTTACTTCAAAGGATGACGTATACACGCTTGAATTGTGACTTGCCTACACTGTTGTGCATTAGTGTAATTTCAATAATTTGTATTATTTATTATTATTCCGTTTTTTGTTTTTGTTTTTATGTATAAAGAAAACCAATAAAAACTTTATTTAGTCTGACCAGTTTGTAAGATATAAATAAATATACGCACATTTGTAAGACATAAAATGTACTTAAACATACGCATCACGGCACTGTGAGAAAATAGTTGGATTCAAGTGTTTACCTGCTTACATTTTTCCAATCTGATCAAATGTTAATTCGGATCAAGCTCTCAGTTGGACCGATTGCTTTTCAGTTTGGATGAGCAGTCAATCCCATGGTTTAGTTAACGGATTAGTTGAAAATCAGCTCTGAAAAACAAAAATGATATGTGCCACAGGACCTTAACACAGTACAACCTATTGAACAGATTGTTGTTTTCATTTGTGGCAATTCCTACAGACAAAAACCTTTTCTAACCGGATCAGGACTTGGCATCACGCTGGAGTCGTCTGATACGAATGTGATTATCAGAAATGATCTCGAGTAAGGGTTGTAGAGCATGAGACACAATGTGATTTATCGTATATCATCCCGATCTTCATGCTGTCAGGACACCACTGCAGGACGTCTGAGGTTCAGTGAAAGTTTACGCTCGCACCAGGATACGATCTCGACATGAATTCAGAACAAAAGAGCTGATTCTCCGACCTATTAAAGAATCCGCATCAACTGTTAAGAGACGGTCAAGACTCTGCAGTTAAGATCACAGGAGCATACCATACCATGCAACTGTTATACGGCCATCGGCATCCTAAACGATGCCTACAAACAGTTCCGGGGAAATGCTTAAAGTAGCCGAGACGGCGGCTTGCTTTCCGTTGAGGGTGGAGGGTGTATGCTACAAAAGAAGACTCGGACTTGCCACAAAGGGTTTAGATGAGAGCAAGACAGACAGGACGGGAAGCGCACAAAGCCGCCAGGGCGCAGGATGATCTCGGCATGGCGTGCGACGCCGGGCCTGCGCATACACACACATACACAAGAACTGGCGCATGTTTGAGGCCGAGCCGAGCACAGCAGCATTAATGTAGAGTGGGACTCAGGTAGCAGCCTGCTGTCAATCATTCATCCATCCACCTGACTAATTGGCTTCTTACCCTCTCTCCACCCGGCTCCTGTGCTAACCGCTCGCCTCTGGCAAAAATGCAGATGAGCGCTGGAGAAGGCGTCTGGCGGAGGGAGGGAGAGGAGAGGAGGAAAACTGCAGCTTTAGTTAATTATCTCTCTGAGTCAGTCTGTCCGACAGCAGCCCACACAGCGCACTTATGCTAAACAGCAAAGCATCCTGGGAATTGGAGTGACAGCTCATTTTCCTCCTGCAATTTTATATGAAAGGTGCACCAGAGACCTGCACCCCTCCTTCTATCTATCCATCCATCCATCTCTCCCTCTTCTCCTCCATCCGTTCTTGTCTTTTTCCCCTCACACTTGTTCTCCCTCTCTTTCTGGGTGGCGAGGACTCATGGGATGTTGGTGTGGTAGCTGTCAGTGACACTGTGTATGCCTTCTCTCTCTCTCGCGCGCGCTCTCTCTTTCTCGCTCTCTCTGCGCTGACAGCGGCTTGTTGACAAACGCCAGCAGTCATCTCGGCACCCTGGGAAATCTCTGCTACCATTTTGTCAGCAGAATGACAGAAGCTGTTAATGTCTCAAATTCTCCCCGTGACAGAGAGCCATCTTGTTGACAGTGTTTGACATTCGGCGCTCAATTCATGTCGTCCATTTTAATTTATTATATTTTTTTGTGCACCAGATCCAACCCCCCCTTCACTTTCTCTCTCTCTCTCTCTCACACACATGGATCCCATGGCTCCTCGGCGGAAAAATTAACAGTTACTCGATTTGTCTGAATGTAGCTGTGGAGCTGCTAATGATTTTTGTCCGGTAATGAGAATTGTGTCAGTGTCCTGTTAAAAATGAAATAAATCCTTCGCTCTGTATGAATCCACCGGCATATCTCCTGCCAGCCACGATCGATGCAATTTACAAATTAGAGTTGGGGAAAATGATTCCCTCTCTGGGGTGTTTAAAGCAAACATGCTGAAGACAGGAAGTTCCAAAGTAAAAGAAAAACGAAACAATACGCAAAACACAGCGGTATATCAAATATATAAAACTTACAGGACTACTTCTGTATTAAATGCATGGTCAAAATTATGAATCACAAAGTCTAAGACTCTCGAAATTGGTATTAATAATATTAATGTGGAAAGTAATTGTTTTCAGAAATGGCAAACCTAGGCACCGATGTTTAATAGGTAGTTCATCAGCATTCTGATTGAGCCTAGTTGTTAATAGATGAAATCTGAATAGAGGCAGATGGAAATTTGTTGCATTTTCTGAATGAATTGCACTTCAACCACAAACAAATGTGCATGAGACACAGTTCATGTCATAGACTTTACAACCTCAAATAAAATTGGCATAAATAACATTAATATGATACAAGTAAATGCTTTTAGAGACAGCACAGACTTTTAACGAATAGGAATTTCTTCCGCGTTTTGGTTGAGCCGTGTTGCTTATAGGAATCTGTGGAAATTTTATGCATTTTCTGTGCAGATTTGGAAAGAAAATCAATATCTAAATGTAGCTCAGACTGACATCCAAACCAATTAGCCAAAAAAGAAAATTTAACAAGCGAGGGGCGGAGGATATGTAATGATGGGTGTACCAATTCTGTGGGAAAAATGCAGTATAAGTCTGACGGAGAATTATGGGCTTTTATGGCCTAATTGTGGTAAAAATGTAGACAAGTATACTTGTATACTATTAGATAACAGCGACGCCAGCAGGATTTCTTCTGAGGGTACTCAGAAAGGCCTTTTTGGGCAAAAAAGTAAAAAAATTCAATACATGTAAAAAATTTAACTCAGAGAAATTTTTATTTTCTAGTTAGTTTAGCATTCATGTAATAGCATTTCTATAAAGCCCCTTTCACACAGCGCGTTGATCCCGGGAAATTGCCAGAGTGCCTTCTGTGTGAACGCAAACACATCCCTTGATTGATGCCGGGATCGATCCTGGGTTGGGGACCTAGTAACATTGCCGGGATCAGTCCCGGAACGCGTCCTGTGTGAACAAAAGCCAGGATCAATGCCGTAAGGGGTGTGTCGTAGTGATGACGCACGTGCCATCGCACGACTCCGTTTCAGTTTACAGAAATTTTTTCGTTCTTTCTTTGTTGATGGCAAACACTTTCTTCTGCAACAAAGCAGAGACCAGGAGCTCCTTACTATCCGCGCTGAAGCTGAGAGCGCTCGTCAGCTCTGTGGAACGGTACGCGATGCATTAGTGTACGTTTTCGATCCGTACGTTACACGTCTCATCCTGACGTCACGTGTCTTTACGGGATCTTACAGGGATGTGTGTGAACGCACTCAGATTCTGGAAAATCACTGGCAGTGTGAATGAACCAAAATCAAACAATCCCGGGACAAATACCGGGACACATTATCCATGTATTTTCTGTAATCTCTGTGTGAAAGGGGCTTAAGACTTCAGATTCTGAGCAGAACGAATGTCTCTAGACATGTTCTATAGATTTTACAACATGACAAAGGCAAAAAGGAGGACATTTTTTCAAAGACATTCATCTAGCACATGTCTACATAAGAAAACAACTAAAAACTGAGGAAGCACAAAAAACTTTCAGTGTGAATGGACGCTATTTGACATGACTGACACAGCAGTAGCTGTAGTTACCTATAAACGGTAGCCTTTTGTTTCAATTGTTTGTAGGAAAATATCCAACACTGTTTGTTGTTAGTGTTCTTAAAGGGATAGTTCACCCAAAAAAGTTTTTTTCTCTCTATACTATGGAAGTCAATGGGGTCCATCAACTGTTTGGTTACCTACATTCTTCAAAACATCTTTTGTGTTCAGCCAAAGACAGAAATTCATACAGGTTTGGAACAACATGAAGGTGAGTAAATGACAGAATTTCCATTTTTGGATGAACTATCCCTTTAAGTAGCCTATATCGGTGTTGTTTGTTTGTTTGTTTGACTGACTGAGAAACCGCTTCAGATGCTTAATGGACTTTATGCACAGCTGCACTACTTCCTGAACTTTAGCCAGCTCCTTTGTTTCCTGTCTGCCATTATTGGACAAACTGTTTAATCCAGGTGTGTCTGATCATTGTTGTTGGTCAGGCACACCTGGATTAATCAGTTTGTCCAATAAAGGCAGACAGGAAACAAAGGAGCTGGCTAAAGTTCAGGAAGTAGTGCAGCTGTGCATAAAGTCCATTGAGAGACCGGTCCGAATGAATGCAAATCGATTCAGGCCGTTTTGCTAACATTCGGTCAAATCACAGACAGAAATACGGGACACACAAAATAACTGCTGAAATATTCACAGCAAAAGCGTTTGTCATGTGCTCATGGTACGCACATTACAGCTGCATGTGCCACTGATATAAAAGAAAGGTATTAAAGAACCAAAGTTCTCTGAGAGAAAGTGAGTGAGAAAGCACTGATCTTGGATTCCTTCCCTCATTTAAGTGTACTAAAAAACTGATTATAGGATCTGAGTTTACACTAACCGGTCTTGTTGAACAAAAGATCCATCCAATTAAGACTTCAATCCCTGCAAAGAAAAGTCAAAAGTTGGGGGGTGTTACAATTAAGCAGCTTTTTACGTACATACACATATATAGTATACATTAAATGTTTCAGTAACCAAAAACATTAGCTAAATTCATGCTTGCGAAAATAAGTTTGCAAGGTTACAATATTAAGTAGTTGTGTGAGCTCTTCCTGTTAGAATTAGTATGATGAAAATCACACACAAATTCACAGTGGCAAAAAAAGTTGTGATGTAAAGCATCTTGATGGTAGACGGTTAGCTAATTGCGCTAGAGGCCCCAAAGAGCTCACTAGGATGTGTGAGACAAACCTCAATAAATGACTGGAAAAATCACTTTAAAGGGTCAAAGGTCATTGAATAATTGCCGGCCAGGGTGTGAATTTATGCTGGTCTATTACAGATGAAAAATGTTGGCCCCACCAAAAAGATAAATGACAAAGGCAACAAAGAAATGATTAGGCGGCGGCCTACCATATTAATGTATTAGGCCTATGGTGTATTTTTTTACCCCAAGTTACCTGAGAATACCATGTTGGTAGCTACTTAGTTGACGAAACCTTCCCAAAACAAATGTAAACCAAATACTATTGAGAAAGTGAGTCATGAAACTACAAAATCAACATCTGAGCTTATAACTTCCTTTATCTTCTCCACCTGTTTACTAACGGGAAATTTCCCCAAACGAAGTTTAGAATACAGATTTTATCCTATATCGGATCAACAATTACCTTCGGTTCCCAGGAGCCTGAGCAGGAGGCTTTTAAAATGTTATAATATTCTCTTCACAGCTTGTGTTTGTCATTATGGCCTCGCAGCGGCAGCCGGTAACCGTTAAACTCGTGAAGGCGCGCGGGGGCCGCACGCGCTCCTCTTTAAAGCGCGCGCGAGAGGTTCTGCAGGTGCGAGCGCGAGCAGAAGGACGAGATTAAAGTGTCTCCCTCCACCTGTCTCTCTCTCTCTCCCTCTTTCACCTCCATCTCTCCGTTTGACGGGGTGAGGAGTGTGAGGCAGATTTGTACCGACAGCACCGCGCGCATTCTCCAGTCAAACGGCATAAAAGGCGCGCGGCTGATCAAAGCGCGCGCTGCGGCGCCCGTCTCGCGGGTTCACGACGTTTGAAGGTTAAAACAAAAAAACCGACACGCAACCCGCTATTTACATTTTACTCCGTTTTGCATCCGGATAAAAACATTTTTTCTCTCCACCTCACTCCTGTTCAAAATCTCTGAAGCGCTCCAAAAAACTTTTCTGCACAAATAACAACATTAATACGCAAATATAGAAGTAGGCTAGAGGCGTGATAAATATTGGAATTAATTCGTTTAAAAATAATTTAATGAAGCCGACGTATTGCGGAATGTGAAATGATGGCAAACGAGCAATTTGAAGGAAAACAACTTGTGTCGTGAAGGGGGCGGGATGAAACGGATCCGTGTCGCGCGGACTTGTGAGGGAAATATTTTTTTTTTCCTCTTCGTTCATCTGGGATCGTGACGCCGTAGCGATTCAGTCCAACGGCTATATTTGTAGTTCAATCTTCTGAGGAGTTGAAACGCTCGTATTTACACACCAAGGGATTCACGGCGCAGTAGGATGATCCTCTGGGTGCATATGAATACAATTACACACTCAGTAAACAGCGCTTCGCTTATGAATGTGCGCAAAAACTTGCGTTGCACGTGACGTAACGCTGCGTCAACATCAGGCAATCCGTAGTTAGAGCGCCTTTATTCTTCATGACTGAGGGCTATATATTATTATCTCTAGAATATAATAAGTCACATTACAATAACATCACCAAATATATTTTATATATGCTAATATTTGAGGTTTATGCAAAAAATCCAAAATGCTACAAAAGTAGAACTAGAACATGTTTAGTATTATATTAAACTTATATAAAAATAGTATTATATAAAAAAATATTGTGTCCCCAAGGTGTTTCAACCCATCAGAAATAACATTACCGGTATTAAAATGTACAATTAATTAAACATAAAATGTATTTAATTTTTATATATATATATATATATATATATATATATATATATATACATATCCGTTTGACAAACACAAAATTATACATATATTATTGCTTAAATCATTTTTGTATACATTTTACACTTAAATAAATTGATATGAAAAAGCCCTTAAGTGGAATAATCCATAAATTGTTACTAAGCAACTAACATGTAATAGAACACACACACCTTATAGAATGTAACATGAAAAACATGAACGTAACTGGCGATTTCAAATTATGTTTATTTGTACAAACTGTTAGAAAAGGTTCAGAGGTTCACCTGCTTGAATCTGAGGCACACGTGTGTTTAAGTACGTAACCTTTGTCTTTATGACTGCTCTAGGATCAGTCCTTCTTACAATCCATTCCTTAAGAGCTAAACGCCACCAACTGACAATGGATCTGCTAATATTGCCGTATGAAACAACATCAGACCCAGCTATATAAACAGCAATAAGAGATCCAGCTGCTAAATTGATAGATAAAATGATCTTTATCTGGAGATTAGAATGCTTAGAATTAGAACAAACAAACAAAATCTAGAATTCTAGATTCCATATCATATCACCCCTTCCAAATCAAATGTGAATTGTAGCCTTCTTCTGTAATGTCCAAATTTAACTGGCCTGATTTTAAGTGCTATATTTAGCATGCAAAAAAATAATATTTATCTAATCTTATCCTCAACATGTTCTGAAATAAAGCTATAGTACATTACCATTTACATCCACGTCACAAGCATCATTTCAAATGAAGAACCTCCAGATAACTTTCAGGAACATTTCTTTTCAAGGCATTTCGGCACGTTAGTATTTACAAAAACTATTCGTGTGCATGTACAGAGCATTACGGTGTGTGGAAGTACGCAGATTACTGAGGATAAGCTTCAATCACCATAGCATGACCCTGCAACACACATACAAGAGGATGTTATGAGGATATTTCCACACGTGTGAGAATCTGTACAGTACGTTGTAGAAGTGATCGTGTCACACACCTGTCCTCCAGCGGCACACGCTGCCACCAGACCATACTGACCGCCCTCTTTCTGCAGTCGGTGAGCTACGGTGGTCACCAGTCTACAGCCGGTGGCCCCAAATGGATGCCCAAGAGACAGAGAACCTCCCCATGTGTTAAACTTCTCCATTGGAGGGGCACCGACCTGAGAAGACAGAGAAACAATGATCATGAGTTTTCATTTTCATCAATATCATCAACATTACAACTGCTCATCAACAGAGGGTTTCCAACCAATTTCGAGTCGACTAGTGAAACATCGTAAGCAACTATAAATCAATGCATAAGAAATAGTGAGTTTTGCATGGTAAACGCAACTCACATTTTCTTTAGAAAGTAAAAAAAACGGAATCCTCATTTATAAAACGCATCATATGATCGGATTTGATCCTAAATATAGAGCCCTATGATTTCCGCTATGAGGAAAACGAGGACAGAATTCCGGAATACAGTCATAAAACTGAATACTGTACAACATGGACTTCTGCAAATTTTTAATTTCCATTCAAATGGAATCCAGAAAACTTAAAACAGAAAACACAGAATTTGAGAAAAAAAATCTAATTGAATTTGAGAAGAAGAAAAAACTTGATTTTGTTTAAACTATTAATAAATTGTTGCCAAATTGTGTAAGTTTCATGATTTCAATTAATTAGCCATGCTTTTAATTTATTAAAATTTAATTTAACCATTAAAATGGAGTAAAACAAAAAAAAATTAATGAAAAAAAAAAAATCCAGAAAAATTAAAGTGGAAAAAAATGTATTTGGGAAAAAATAAAATGGATTTCATAAAAGTAATACAATTAATTCAACAATTAACTGTTTATGAAAATGTAATATAAATAGACAATCATAATATGCATTTATATAATTATGTGCACAAATACGCATAATATTAACTGTTTTTTAATAATTACAATCAGTGAAATTACTTGATTTATATTTTATAATTATATATTATTTATAATATTTCTATTATTTTTCCTGAAAATAATAATAATATATGCCTACACACACAGGTTGCACAGAAACAGAGCCATATACCGCACACAAGTTTTCAGAGTGCGCTTGGGTTTCCTTGCCCATTGATGATGAGTGCCATACTTCCTCTGAACCGTTAGGAGATTTGTGTGGCCGTTCTGGTGGAGCTGATGCACTTGCACTTGAATTTAAAATGAACTACTACAATGCTTAAAGAAAGATGCATTTAGGAACATTTGCATACGTACGTTTTATGAATCATTTATACTTTCTGAACATATACATTCGCATTTAAGATCATTATACGCACGTCTTTATAAATGAGGGCCCCTGGTTTCTATAATTATTCTTTATTCATCTGATGTTTTCATACGCAATGTGACATTTATTGCCACTTGAATCCCCCAGGAGTATCCTGAGGTTTAGTGTCTTGCTCAAGGGCACGACGGTGATAGTTCATGAAACAAACCCTCCTGGGCTTTGAATGCACAACCTATGGGACAATCTTTAAGCATTTTTTCACGCCACCTAGTGTGAGCACACACACACACCTACCTTAGATTTTCTGCCCATATATGTCTGAGCGAACCAGTCAGAGTCCATTGCCTTCAGGTTTGCCATGATCTGACCCTGTAAAAGAAATAATAAAACTGAACATCAACACCATTCACTCACTAATAACTGTTAAGTAAGTTTCCGTAGAACACAGGATATTTAAAGCAGTATTAATGGAAAACTTGAAGGTGATTGCTTACAGCAAAAGCTTCATGAAACTCAAACACATCGATGTCGTTCATTGTCAGTCCGCTCCTCTCCAGGACCTTTGGAGTGCTGTAGGTCGGCCTGAGAAAGAAAAAACCCCAGATATGAGTGTGAGTGACATGAGAGAGAAAGAAATAGAAACAGAGAATTAAAAAAATACATACTGTATTTAAACCTCACTTAATATTAGAGGTGACAGATTACTACTACTTTTCCTAATCAATATGCAGAACCAAATTCAATTAGTTTTATTTCTGATTTTTGACACTATAATGATCAATAATCAATATAATATATATTACTACAGCAGTAAAAATGTGTGTACTTCAACAATAATAATTACAAAATAATTATTTATGGCACTATGCAAAATTGTTGTGTGATCTAACTAGCACTTGAGTTACACCACTGTTCAACAGTCTGGGGTCAGGAAAAACTTTTATTCAGCAAGGATGCATTTAATTGATCAATTGTAACATTAAGATATTAAGCAAAGAAGCAGCAACTGTTTTCAACATTGATAATCAGAAAAGTTTCTTAAAAAGTTAATTTATTTCAGTAATTCAACTTAAAAGGTGAAACTAATATATTATATAGACTCATTACATGCCGTGAGATATTTCAAGCCTTTATTTGTTATAATTGTGATGATTATGGCTTACAGCTTATGAAAACCCCAAATTCTAAATTAGAATATTGTGAAAAGGTTTTCATAAGCTGTAAGCCATAATCATCAAAATTAAAACAAATAAAGGCTTGAAATATCTCACTTTGCATGTAATGAGTCTATATAATTATTAGTTTCATCTTTTAAGTTGAATTACTGAAATAAATTAACTTTTGCACGATATTCACATTTTTCAAGTTTCACCAGTATATATATGATTTCTGAAATATCATGTGACACTGAAGTAATGATAATGAAAATTCAGCTTTGATCACAGAAATAAATTACATTTTAACATATATTCCAATAGAAAACAGTTGTTTTAAATTGCAATATTACTGTTTTTACTGTATTTTTTGGTCAAATAAATGCAGCCTTGATGAGCATATGAGCACATCTTTCAAAAACATTTAATAAAAACATGTAAAAAGCTAAATAATTTATGCAAGCAATAAATTACTTAAGCTTTGTGCGGGAACCAAAGTAGAATTGAAAGTCAAAGTGTCAATATTGGTCAAATATACTTGCTTAACTAATTATAAGCCTGTATCTATTAAGAATAACTACAAGTAAATATAGATAGAATATGAAGAAAATTAACCTTTAAACAAAAACTGCCAAATGCGTAAATGTAAACCTACACAAAACCTTTCAAATAAGAATCTATACCAGAGAGTCTCATTTTTCTGCAGACTGAATGAATGTCAGTCACGAACTCACACGCCACAACACAACCCAACCACAACAATAACAAAACCCACAGCACAAAACCTCACAGGCCTGAAAGAGAAAGAGAGAGGAAAGAAGAAAAGAAGCAGGAACTCACCCGAGAAGCAGTTGGTCTTTTGGGTCTTGAGACACGTACACAAAATCTCTGAAGGTAAAAACACAGACATACAGTAATATCAACATCAGCACCACGGGCCGCTGTGTGCCGTAGAGACGAGCACATGACGTCTGTCTGCTGTAACGGGACACTATAAACACTGATCACTCCACGATATCAACAGCTTCAGGAAAACATCAGATTTACTTAAAGATAAAATTAATATTTTTCACCTACACCAATTTAATGTGCAGCAACAGTTTTATGGTTTATTTCCCCTAAAATAATAAACAATGATGGCTTGAGGAGGGTGAGTAAATTATGGGATAATTTTCATTTTTGGGTGAACCAACCCTTTAAATTCTATAAATGCATTTAAAAAAATACCCATGATTCATGGGTAAATTTGCACAGATCAGCTAAATTGTTTAGTAAAACACAGATGATGTCAGTGAGATGCTGCTGGTGGTAGTTTTTAAATGCAAGGCATTATTTTTGTTTTTGTACCTGAGATATGCTTTAGGCTTGTAACCCATAGCAAGAGCTTTCTCCTCTGACATGATCAAAACTGCAGACGCGCCGTCAGTCTGAGTGAGAAAACACACACACAGCGAGAGTTCATCTTTGAATGATGACAAATCTGACAGATGTTCCTTAAATTAAAGGGATAAAAACAAACTAGATAAATCAACATTATCTCAGATGAACTGACCAGGAAAGAGGAGTTTGCGGCCGTCACGGTGCCGTGAGGCTTGATGAAGGCGGGTTTCAGTCTGGCCATCTGTTCCATGGTGGAAGGACGGATCCCGTTATCTTTAGACACAATATCCTTCCCTGTGACAAACACACCATCACAACATTTGAGCAACAATCTGAACGGTTTAAATCAAACTTATGCAACAGACCTGTCAATAAACAGTATTATTTCTGTTCAAATCATTTGCGTATTGCACTTTCACAAATTGCAAAGCTGAATTAATGTTTTTTGGTCACAAACTGAAATGAGTTGGCCAGTGCTGTTGTAATTTTGTTAATTGTTCACCTGGCACTTTGAAGTTGATGACGTCACTGAGCAGTCCGCTGTCTTGAGCTTTCTTTGCGAGCATGTGAGACCGCAACGCAAACTCATCCTGCTCTAAACGCGTCACGCCGAATGCAGCCGCCAGACGGTCCGCGGAGTGACCCATTGTCTCGGCTGTGGAGAACTCGGCCACTGCCGGCAGCTAAACACATTCAGAGACAGACATTTAACAGCTTTTAAGGAAGGGCACTCAACAATACCATATGGACTGTATTTAAAGCATACTAAAAAACTGAAATATAGATGTCCTAGATTACATTTTATAATACAGATAGTTTTATTAGTCTGTGTAGAATCAGTAAGAATGGGTTGAGAATTACAAACGATTAGTAATGTTGTGCCATGTGTCATAATTTTCAAGCAAAAGTGTTGAGTTTATAGTGGTCTTTATTGTTTGGAATTTATAGCCTTTTCTTGCAAAATTACTAGCTATTTTTGCTAATTATCTCTGTAAATTATAATAAATAATATAAAATACATATTGAAAAAGTATACAGGTGAAACTGGAAAAATTTTAATACTGTGCAAAAGTTCATTTATTTCAATAATTCAAGTTAAAAGGTGAAACTAATATATTATATAGACTCATTACATGCAAAGTGAGATATTTCAAGCCTTTTATTTGATATAATTTTTATAATTATGGCTTACAGCTTATGAAAACCCCAAATTCAAAATTAGTGAAAAGTAATATTGTGAAAAGGTTTTCATAAGCTGTAAGCCATAATCATCAAAATTATAACAAATAAAGGCTTAAAATATCTCACTTTGCATGTAATGAGTCTATATAATATATTAGTTTCACCTTTTAAGTTGAATTACTGAAATAAATGAACTTTTGCACGATATTAAACATTTTCGAGTTTCACCTGTAAATGTAACTTTTTAGAAATGGAAATTTAAACCTTAGGTTTATTAGAACATCTCAAGTTTATATTTCCATGTCTAGTTTTATTGCATTGATTGCATATCTGAGCAGTTACTAATCTATGATATTCTGGTTTCTAGATATGAAACGGGTCCTTTGCCCTTCGCTCAGGTGAGAAATGCACTATGGGTAAATTGTTTTCTGTGATGTGAGCGGAGTACCTTAATGATAATCAAATTGAGGTGCACTGGGGGTAAAATGTGAGGTGTATTATGGGTAATGTAGTACCTCAGGTGCGAGGTGAGCGAGGCGGATGGAGCCCAGCAGAGAGAGTCGAGCCCCGAGGGTCTTTGCCTTGTTGAGTGACAGCATTGTCTTCCGCATCTTCCGGCTGTGGCGAATCGGAACGTCAGACATAAACTCGACCCCACCGGCGACCACAGTATCACACTGACCGGCAGCGATCAAACCGACAGCTAGAAAACAAATTAACAATCAACTGTTAAGTTGCCTCTGCTGTAGAATGTTAAAGCTTAATGCAATTTCAATATGTTTATGCAACTAACCGATCATAGTTGTTTAGAGTGATGTGTTTGTATAAGTGAGTTGCATGCATTCAATATTGTCACAAATTGTGTGTGTTCAGTACCTGTGGTCATTGCTTGGTTGGAGGAAATACACGCCATCGTCACCGTGTGAGCAGGAGTCTTATCTGAGAATCCAGCACCAAGTGCCGCCTACAAGAAAACAAAAAACAAAATGTAATTCAAAATTAACATCGTTCCTAAATAATTTTATACTCAGAAACCAAGTAATGTTTCTAAGAAAGGGTCTTTCATCGATGATGGGACACAGAGAGCTGCCTGCACTGTTTGCCACAAAATAAATTCAACTTAAAATGTCAAGGGAAAAATAATATATATAACATTCACAGGAGCAGTAAAGCCGCTTTTTAACTATTTACGTATTTAAATATATGTTGTGAATGTGTTCGCTTTATGTTTGAATGCATAGTATGTGCTGACTACCTCGTTCCTAATGGAAAGATAAAGCTCTTGCATTGAATTGAACTGATAAACAGGAATGTGGTAAAGGGCTATTAAATTCAGTACCCAATATACAAACAAACACTGCAGTAATGCTTTGTAATAAGATGAAATCTCTGTACAGATGCCCGAACTCTCATTGGTCAGTCTGATAGCATGCTTCTCAGCAGCCAATCAATAAACACAGACCTGACTAACTAAAAATAGCTTCAACATCCAAATTCTATTTTAGAAACCATCACTGACTAGAGGACAGACTGACCTCTCTGGCCACATTACTGGTCTTCACTTCCTGAATAACTTCTCCATAGACAATATAATCAACAGCTTCTTTAGGGATACCGGTTCTGTTCAGCAGACCCCTGAAGAAAAACACAGACAGACAGTTAGTCCTGAACATTAGAGTGATGAGTGAATCTTTATACTGTATGTATATGTTTATGTATGTGGAGACGCACTGTAATGCTGCTCTGGCCAGATCGTGGGGCATCAGATCAGCGTATCTAATAACAAAAACAGAGACACACAAAGAATGATTTCACAGTTTTTTGATTGATATTCCTAAGGCCCTGTTCACACCTGGTATTCAGATGCATTTTGTTCGATCGGATATACAAGTGGACGACGCTAAATACAGGTGTAAACGGGGTCTAAAAGGTTTTGAGCTCGTCCACTTTTTGACCACTTCCAGAGGGAGTTGAAAACACATTCGATCGGATTGCTTTCGTAGTGTAAACGCTCATGTGATCGAATGAGTTTAAACAGCCACAAAAGACCATCTACTCTCCGCCTACTGACCTAATGCATAAACATTATGAAAAGCGCACTAGCCAGACGGATTTTAAACTTTGTCGGCTGGAGACCCAAGTCTGGTTTGAAGATGAAAAACGTACCAAGCACAATGTTCTCTCTCCATTCCTGATTTCTAACCAGAGGTGTCAAGTAACGAAGTACAAATACTTCGTTACATTACTTAAGTAGAAATTTTGGGTATCTATACTTTACTTGAGTAATTATTTTTCAGCCGACTTTTTACTTCTACTCCTTACATTTTCACGCAATTATCTGTACTTTCTACTCCTTACATTTTAAAAATAGCCTCGTTATTCCTATTTCATTTCTGCTTGTTTTCATTCCCGCTTGTTTTCATTCTGGCTTGTCGTCGTTCAAAAAATGGCCAATTATATTACAATAGATATGAGTCCCGCCTCCTGAACACACATCGCTAAACTGATTGGCTTTGTGTTTTCTTTCTAACTTGTGAGAGGCTGTCCGCGCGGCGCGCTGTAGTTACATTTGGTTTGTGCGAAGCGGCAAAACTCCTCCGAAGGAAACCTACTGTAGATGCGGTAAGCGAGGGAGAAATCAACAGTTTTGTGCTCAAGAATACGGGGCAAATCGCGTCAAATATTGCTTTGGGGACAGCCGTTTTTACAATATTGCCTACTGTATGACAATCGCGGGATAAGTGGCAAACATAATCGTTAGTGTGTGTGTGTGCGTGCGCGCGTGTGTGTGAGAGAGAGAGGAGAGAGAGTGTGTGCGTGTGTGTGAGAGAGAGCGAGTGTGTGTGAGAGGGAGACTGAGTGTGTGTGTGTGTGTGTGTGTGTGTGTGAGAGAGAGAGAGAGTGTGTGTGTGTGTGTGAGAGAGAGAGAGAGAGAGAGAGGGGGGAGAGAGAGAGGGGGGAGAGAGAGAGTGTGTGTGTGAGAGAGAAGAGAGAGTGTGTGTGTGTGAGAGAGAGAGAGAGAGAGGAGAGAGTGTGTGTGTGAGAGAGAAGAGAGAGAGAGTGTGTGTGTGAGAGAGAGAGAGGAGAGAGAGTGTGTGTGTGAGAGAGAAGAGAGTGTGGAGAGAGAGAGAGAGAGAGTGAGTGTGTGTGTGTGTGTGAGAGAGAGAGAGAGTGCGTGCGTGTGTGTGTGTGTGGGAGAGAGAGAGTGTGTGTGTGCGCGCAACCATTATAGTGTCAAAATATCCCCACAAAGATGGCAATATCTGAAATCCTTATATGTGGCTGAAACAGGTATACCTGTTATACAGCTATAGCCTAGTGCCTCAAGTTTTTTAACATTTAGATTTTAATATATATAACATTATAGTCATTATGGCCTTAGAATATATATATTTTTTTTTTTTTGAGGAGGTGGGGTGCACTATAGGCCCCTTTGGCGCGGTCTAAGCTTTTGTCCTTAATGGCATTTTTTGCCTTGCATTACTTTTACTTTTATACTTTAAGTAGTTTTGAAACCATGTACTTTTACACTTTTACTTGAGTAAAAAGCTTGAGTTGATACTTCAACTTCTACAGAAGTCATTTTAAACCCTAGTATCTATACTTCTACTTGAGTAATGAATGTGAATACTTTTGACACCTCTGTTTCTAACACACACTCACAGCGTTCGGCTGGTCTTGTGGCTGTCAGAGCAGAAACTAAAGCTTATGCTCTCCGTGTGTTTCTCCGTCGTCTCCTTTCATGACAAAATAAGCTCACGCAATTTACCAGTAGATTGAAAGATCTAAAAAAGTCCATGCATTTATACTCCTCTCGAAGAAATCAGGACAGAAGTGGTTGAAAGTGGACAAAAGAGACATCTGCTTGAGATCCGATTGACCAAAAAGCATCTAAATACCAGGTGGTAACAGGGCCTAAAACATTCTGGTAAGAGTTTATCCTAAACTTGCAATTAATTCAGCCTAAAACATTCATTTGTAGTTTGAAGTTAAATTGCATGCCATATAGTTTTGGATTTTGTAACCTTGAATTAACGGTTACCTTATATGTCTGCTCAAAAAAATATACCTTAAATGCGATGTAAGTCACTTTGCATAAAAGTGCCTGTCAAATAGTTATTTTCTGCCAAATGCATAAATTAGTCCTTATTTTTTCCATAAAACAGAATTTTGATACAAACCATCTTCATTCACATCCTAAATATATCTTACTTTTTTTTTTTGGAAATTAGAAAAAAAAAATCTTAACCTGACTTCGGGCCAACAAAATGTTTGTCTTGGATTTCATTATTAACATGACAGCTTAGATTTGTTGTAATGTGTCCAAATATGGCCAAAGAGCAGATGTATCCTATTATCCATTATCAACATAATGGATTATTGATCAAATCAACACTTTTGCTTGAAAATTATGACACATGGCACAACATTACTGATTGTTTGCAATTCTCAACCCATTCTTACTGATTCTACACAGACTATCACAAGTCTAATACAACTATCTGTATTATAAAATGTTATCAAGGACATCTATATTTCAGTTTTTTAGTCTGCTTTAAATACAGTCCATATATAGCCTGGAAATCCAGACCCAAATCTGAAAGGATTTTACCCAGATTTCCAGGGTAGTCCATATAAACAGTCTTGCTTTAATCTCCTTTCTCCTCTTTACAAATGATTGTTTTTGTTTCAGTTTGAATTTCACTTAAACACTGTGTGCAACTTGTCAGGCCAGGTCTTACGTGGTGCCAGACAGCAGGAAGGGGGTTCGGACGCCGTCCACCAGAACGATGTTCTTCATTCCTGGTTTGGCCAGCGTCTTCTTGCTCTTTGCTATTTGGTTATAAAAGACACAGAAAAGAACAACAAAAATATTTTAAGAAATGTGCATTTTTCTTTTAATACTCTAACGAAATATTAAATATTTATTTTATTTCATTTTATGAGGACCTTAATATAGAATACAGCAAAGCAAATTGCTATAGATACCTTGAGCTTGCAGATGGACAGATGTGCTGAGAGAACGAGCAGCTGGAGAGAAACAGTTTAAATGAGTGATAATGACAAGTTAAATGTTCAGTAATCTGCATAATGTGAAGTGTTCATTAGTTCTGTGGAGACCTAGGACGTCTTACCGAACTGGGCAGTCTGCACAGATGCCAGTGGACTGCTCCTCAGTGAAGTCAACAACATAGATGCCATCTTTGATTATCTGGAAGACGAGCCAAAAGTATGAATAATTTTATTCAAGGCAATTTCAATTATTTCAAGCTATATTTCAACAGCAATTATTTCAAAGCAACTGCACGCATAATCTATCCGACAGAATACATTAGAATCGGTTTATAGGCAAGTATGCAAGATGAATATAAACTGATTATATATATATATATATATATATATATATATATATATATATATATAGAGAGAGAGAGAGAGAGAGAGAGAGAGAGAGAGAGAGAGAGAGAGAGAGAGAGAGAGAGAGAGAGAGAGAGAGAGAGAGAGAGAGAGAGAGAGAGAGAGAGAGAGAGAGAGAGAGAGAGAGAGAGAGAGAGAGAGAGAGCGAGAGCGAGAGAGAGAGAGAGAGAGAGAGCGAGAGAGAGATTATATATATATATATATATATATATATATATATATATATATATATATATATATATATATAAAACCCTTTAAGTAACAAAATATAAAAACTAATGTAATTTGCGCTCAAATGCTGCAGGATATTTTCTCTTCACTAACTCTCACTTTTCTGAAGTCTCAATGTCTTTGAATCAGCTGATGTTTTGGTCATTTTTAGTGACTGTAATGTATGGATTTTCCTAGCAGAGGAACCACAGGTGTAGACCATCAGATTAACGATCAACATGCTCGACTAACCACAAATATACTGAATACTGACTATCTATATGTTCAAATGACATATTGTTGTATAATTTAAAACTCTTTGATTGAGAACCCTTTGCTTGTGCTATCTTTCTTTTAAATAAATGGCACTTGCTTTGACATTTTGCATCAATCAATGCAATGACTTGCTTTTGATACTTTACACTAACCTGTGTGTGTGTTGTGTGTGTGTGTGTGTGTGTGTGTGTGTGTGTGTGTGTGTGTGTGTGTGTGTGTGTGTGTGTGTGTGTGTGTGTGTGTGTGTGTGTGTGTGTGTGTGTGTGTGTGTGTGTGTGTGTGACCCTTCACCTACTTCAGTCAGTAGACTGGACAAGGACAAACACGTATTAAACACCTAAACAGCTACTTAAGATCTTGGCATCATTATAAAACAACACTGATCATGATATAACCACACATAACAGTAAAGCAACAGTAATGTAACATAAAAATAACACTTTAACACACAAACAAGTACACGGATTCATTCTTCCGCATGCCTAATAACCCAGTTTAAGACATTCATCAGGATTTATCATATAAACACAATTTGTCATGTAATATAAGTACATAAATCATATTTTTACCTGCTACTGTTGTAAATGTGGAGCGAGAGAGTGCGATGTTAGACGACCTGCGTCTGTCTAATGACTACAGCAGTGCACGAGCCGCAGGACCCCGCGTCAACCTGGCAACCCGAATAACTGCCTGAGCAAGGAAAAATACCGCGGATACTTACTTTATATTATTATTATTATTTTTTAAAGAAAGTTTTATTGACATCAATGTACACCAAGTAATACATATAAAACGTTATTATATGCACTAAATGGCGGTGATATGAATATAATTTTATTTAAAGGCGCTAAGTTGGCAGCCTAAATGGCGGCTGCAGGGGCTCGCGCTGCTCGCGCTCGTCAGTACGTACACGCGCGCTGACGGTGACGTCGTTTTGAGAAGGATGGCGAGCGCGAGACTACTGTTGTCGCGGAGCTGCTGTTCAGCCGCGAAAACTGTCACAGGTGACAAACTTATATTCATAAACGTATTATTGTGCATATAAATTATATTGTTTTATATTGTACTTGTATATCCGTTATTAGCACTTTTAAGTGTGGTTAAGAGTCCTAACAAGGAGAGAATGAGGTGACCTGCATGATTGAACTTTCACCTAGTTTTTACAGTACTGGTCAGTGGGTCACAGAGTTAAGCAAATATAATTATAATAATAATGGTGTAATGTGTATAACATTCTATATTATAATTCTATACACGATTAGTAATATACAATTAGTTGTACAGGTGTGTGACAGGCTACCATCCAACTGTGTTTACAGTTACTGTGACATCATAAAAAAATGAATACAGATGCTCCTTTAAACAATTTAAGAGACGTTCTGTTATTTGCATTATTATTTTTATATACCGGTACATACATTTTGGAAACATTATCAATTTTTTAATGTTTTTGAAGGGAGTCTCTTATGCCCATCAAGGTTGCATTTATTTGATGGGGGGGAAAAACAGTAATATTGTGAAATATTATTACAATTTAAAATAATGGTTTTCTATTAAAAAACAACAACTTTAAAATACAATTCATTTCTGTGATGCAAAGCTGAATTTTCAGATGAAAATTCAGCTTTGCATCACAGAAATAAGTTATATCTTAAAGTATATTCAAATAGAAAACCATTATTGTAAATTGTAATTATATTTCACAATATCACTGTACAATATTTTCTGTTTTTTTATCAAATAAATACAGCCTTGCCCTTGATGAGCATAAGAGACTTCTTTTAAAAACATTAAAAAATAGTCATTATATATTTTATTAGGTTATACTGTACATGTAGCATCAATTGTCAATTATCAGTTTAATAAAAGCCTTTAAACCCTGTTTAATCAACAGCTATAACATTGAATGTATATTGATGTGAATTTGTTCAATGTTTTATTGTAAGTTTATGATTTCTTTAGTATTATTTTAACTAATACAAACTTTCTATGACCTGCTGACCTCTGATTGGACACACAGTCACACACAGACACGGTGTGTGTTGTGTGTGTTGTGTGTGTTGTGTGTGTGTGTGTGTGTGTGTGTTGTGTGTGTGTGTGTGTGTGTGTGTGTGTGTGTGTGTGTGTGTGTGTGTGTGTGTGTGTGTGTGTGTGTGTGTGTGTGTGTGTGTGTGTGTGTGTTTGGTCATGTGAATGTGACAGGTGGGGTTGTATGGGGGAACTGGGACAAAGTTCAATGACAATTGGATTCTAGGCCAAAGATGTTGCATTTGACCCCATTTTTAATTAAATATATAATATTCAAGACTACTGTGTGATGTACAATGTATCTTACAATTCATACTGTAATATAATCAATAAAATAATGATTATAATCTGTTTGGGCAAAAAAAAACTTTAAGCAGAGCTTATTCAAAGGCATTATTAACATAACACAGTTTATGTTTCCTATTAACATGGAATATTTTTTTATTTACAGCTGCATTTTATAAGATACAGAATAAGAGTTTATAAATCACTTGTTTAATCATAAACACAAACCAGCTTTTTTTCTGATACAATATTCATAAATATTACTTTGTTAAAAGGAAATTACCTCTATGTGGTTTGAAGGACTTTCTCATGGAAGATTCATGTTGAACTTTATACTTGTGTGATCATGACATGTTTATGTATGTTTTTGGGTCATAGGTCATGGACAGAGAAGTCTATCTGTATCATCAGCTGTGCTGGGTAACTGTTAACAACAGAATTGATGAATAGAAATATGTTTAATGATTTATTTTTAATCATTTGTCTCTGTCTGCAGCTCGCACTCATGTCAGTTATGAAGTCAAAGATAATGTTGCTGTGGTACGAATCAATGATCCAAACTCAAAGGTGTGTTCTTCTGTTCTCCCATGATTCCTCTGATGTAATAATGTCAGTGTTTATTTATTAAAAGTTTGATCAAAGTGTTTATTGTTCAAAAGTTTGGGGTAAGTACACATTTTTTTAAAGAAATTAATGGGGATGTACCGATCAGGTTTTTTTGCCTCCGAGTCATTTGATTTTGAGTATCTACCGATACTGAGTCCCGATTCGATACTTCTATAATACATAAAAAAAGAATAAAGAAGAGCGAAAAAATGGATCCAGGACGTTCCTTATTTTTTATTTAATTCACCTTATTTTAACATTCAACAACTCTGTTAACAAACAGAGCACTTCTGTGAGCTTGAACAATCAAGTAATAAATAACATAAATTCTTCACTTTTGGTGATATGAACAAAGTGATGTCATGCCGCACGCGTTGCTGTTTCTGTGTGGAGTCAAAAGGGTCTAACTCTGTGCCACCGCATAACTATAGATGTGTTAAAAAATAATGAGAATATAATTTATATACATATATATCCGAGTCCTGATCGGGAGGTAACGTCCGATTCCGATCGAGTCTGAAACCACGTGACATTAATACTTTTATTCAGCAAGGATGTATTAAATTGATCAAAAGTGACTGTAAAGAAATGTATAATCTTACAAAAGATTTCTATTTCAAATAAACGCTGTTTTTTTAAACTTTTTAATTCATTAAAGAATCTTGAAAAAAACTATTTATCACGGTTTCTACAAAAATTTGAAGCAGCACAACTGTTTTCAACACTGATAATAATCAGAAATGTTTCTTGAGCAGCAAATCATCATATTAGAAAGATTTCTGAAGGATCATGTGACACTGAAGACTGTAATGATGCTGAAAATTCAGCTTTGCCATTTCAGGAATAAATTATATTTTAAATATAATATAATAGAAAACAATTGTTTTAAATTGTAGTAATCATTCAAAATATTACTGTTTTACTGTATTTTTCATCAAACAAATGCAGCCTTGGTCAGCAGAAGGGACTTCTTTCAGAAATATTTAAAAATGTACCGACTCCAAACTTTTGAACTGAGAATGTATATCATTTTTGTGTGTTTTGTAGGTGAATACTCTGTCCAAGCAGATGCAGGCAGAGATGACGGAGGTGATGAATGAGATTTGGGGGAATTCAGCAGTGAAGAGCGCCGTCCTCATATCCAGAAAACCAGGATGCTTCATCGCAGGAGCCGACATCAAGTACGACACACACTCTCACACACACACACACAGATTGCTTAGACCTTTTATAGAGAGTCATATTCATCATCATCTTCATCTTTCAGTATGATTCAGGCCTGCAGCACAGCGGAGGAAGTGACATCACTGTCACAGGAAGGACAGAAGATGTTTGACCAGATTGAGAAATCCCCCATCCCTATTGTGGCTGCTATTAACGGCTCCTGTCTGGGCGGTGGATTGGAGGTCAGCACATAATCATGTGTTTATTTATTCACTTGTATTATTTCACTCTTATTTGCTTTTAATAAATCATTAAATAATTTTTTTGATGCCTTTAACTCTGTGAACAGCAGTGATGTTATTGTTAACTATAAAAACAAATAACATTTGTCAGTAATTAAAATAAAGCATAAATAAAATAAAAATTTTGATGAAACTTTTTTGAAAATTAGAACCGTTGCCTTGGCAACTATCTGAAATAAATACATTTAAGTTGAGAAACAAAAATTTCTAAAACTAAAATGAATAATTAAAGCTATGTAGAAAAAAATAAAAACTTAACAAAAAATGACAAAAGTACACAAAATGACTAAAATCAAACTGAAAATTAAAAAATAAGAGCCAATTCAAAATATTAATATATACTCTAATAGTACATAAATAATACTAAATTAACTCACAGTTAAGAAGTGTATAAATTTAATAATAAAAAAACAAAAAGGTATTATTATTCAGCATTATTTATAAGTAAGATGTTTCCTTTATTTGTATACTGAATAAAGGTTTGTTCACGCCAAGAACGATAACTATAACGATAAAGATATAGTTCTAAAATCGTTTAAAATATAAAAGAAGACTCCACACCACAGCTATAACGATAACAGGACAGAGAAACAATTTATTTGGAATCACTTTTTTCCAGCTGATTAACGATTAAAAACATTGACAGCCAATCGGAATCTATCCTGCTTTAAAGAGCTCGAGCATTTAAAGCGGCAGATGACAAAACTACAGTAATTAACAGACAGTAGACAGTAACTACACTTGTAATAAACAGAGCGATACATCATCCGGTGGTGTGGACACTAATATACTTATCGTTCTTGGTGTGAACGGGCTTAATACAGAACAGTGTCATATGATAACATGCCGACTTTAAAGGAGTAGTTCACTTTCAAATAAAAATGTGCTGATAATTTACTCACCCCGATGTCATCCAAGATGTCCATGTCTTTCTTTCTTCAGTAGAAAATAAATTTAGGGTTTTTGAGGAAAACATTCCAGAATTTTTCTCCATATAATGGACTTCAATGGCAACCAACGGTTTGAAGGGTCAAATGTCAGTCTCAGTGCAGCTTCAAATGCTCGACATGATCCCAGTCGAGAAATAAGGATCTTATCTAGCGAAACGATCTGTCATTTTCTAAAAATAAATAAAAAATTATATACTTTTTAACCACAAATGCCCGTCTTGTACCATCTCTGAGATGCGCCACGCATTACATCATCACGTTGGAAAGGTCACGCGTGACATCGTTAAACATCCAGGATATGCACACGTAAGGACCATTTTAAACAATAAACTGACACAAATACATATAAATATGTGTCATTCAACATACAATAACTTTGAACAGTCCTCCTACTCCAGACTTGTAAACACTGGGTCGGTACTTCTGACTACGTGACCCGTGACCTTTCCAACGTGATAACGTTATGCGTGGAGCATCTCAGAGATGGTACAAGATTTGTACAAGCATTGTACGATGGTACAAGCATTTGTGGTTAAAAAGTATATCATTTTTATTTATTTTTAGAAAATGACAGATCGTTTCGCTAGATAAGATCCTTATTTCTCGACTGGGATCGTGTCGAGCATTTGAAGCTGCACTGAGACTGACATTTGACCCTTCAAACCATTGCTTGCCATTTAAGTCCATTATATGGAGAAAAATCCTGGAATGTTTTCCTCAAAAACCCTAAATTTATTTTCGACATAAGAAATTAAGACATGGACATCTTGGATGACATCGGGGTGAGTAAATTATCAGGAAAATTTTTTTTTAAAGTGAACTACTCCTTTAATAATATTAAATGAGACCATAAACCTTCCTTTAAATTCACACATGGTTATTATTTCTCTTGTTCTTTCAGTTTGCCATTGCATGTCAGTACCGTCTGGCCACTAAGAGTAAGAAGACGATCCTGGGCACCCCAGAGGTGATGCTGGGACTTCTGCCCGGGGCTGGAGGGACTCAGAGGCTGCCCAAAATGGTGAGGAGTTTACTGACGCTCTAGCCTGGTTGACACCAGACCCTTCTCAGTTGTAACTGAGAGTGGATCTGGGGAAGGTTTATTCACAGCCCATTTCCAAAGGGGCGTCACCAACGGACGTCGCTCAAATGCCTCTGGGTACAATTGGATAGACCTAAAACCAATCAGAGCGATCGTCACTATGTAAAGCCTGCCTCAACGTTTCTGATTGGTGCCTCGATTTGGAAAAATTGGAAATGGGTTTGAATGGGCTCTTGGCCAGACGGGCTTGCAGAGCAAATCTCAAATTTGCCGGAAGTTCGTCAGGGTTTTCCCAGACTACTGACGCTCTCTAACTTTGAAGGGTTGTATGTTTCATAATGATGTTTGTGTGTCTTAGGTCGGCCTTCCCACTGCGTTTGATATGATGCTGACCGGCAGGAACATACGGGCAGATAAAGCCAAAAAAATGGGGCTCGTACATCAGCTGGTGGATCCTCTGGGTGATTTAATCAATTATAATAATAAATAAATAAACAGTCCCTCTATCACAGATGAATCATGTAAATATATACAAGGAGGTGTTATCATGGAAAACAGGATTTTTCCCTGCTTTATTTTTAAATGAGAATAAAGTTCAAAATAGTATTTATAGGCATAACTTCCTTTCCAGAACAGTGTTGTTATTGTTAACTTACACTAAAACTATTAAAAATGGTTTTGTTACTTGAAGCTGAAATAAAATAAAATATAAATATGAGATGAAAAATGTATGTTGCCATCACGACTAAATGAAATAAGTTTAAGTTTCATTTACTTGTATTTCAGTTTTAGTTCAACTTAAATTAAACTAAATGAAGCAAGGGTTTAAAGTGACATTTAAGCTATTTTGAGACATGAAGAAATTATTTTCACTGGAAAAAAAGGATTAAATATGTATTTTATATATATATATATATATATATATATATATCTTTAAATATGTATTTTGATTATTAAAGATGAGTTTTAAGGGATACAATTATTGACTGCAGGGGGACTTTAAAGATTCAGAAGCAACAACTCTCTGGTTAATTAAAAAGGGAAAATTATCTTGGAAAAAACTAAAAGCTAGTCAAGGTTTCTGGCATCAAAGTGGACTTCAGAGGAAGGATTAAAAGCTGCACAGGTGCAGAATTGGACCCCTATAACGTGTTTGTGTTTTATGTGGCAGGCCCAGGACTGAAGAGTCCAGAAGAGAGGACCATCGAGTATCTGGAGGAAGTGGCTGTTGATTTTGCTAAAGGTCTCGCTGGTAAAAAAGTCACCATGGAAAAGAAGAAAGGACTCGTGCAGAGTAAGACAAACACATCGGTGTCGAGATGAGATAAGACAGACTCTTGACTTGTCTGTTTATTAAAGGCCTTTTTATTGTTTTATAATCTGTTTTTCCAGAGGTGCAGGATTTTATAATGGGTCTGCCACCGGTCAGGAAACAGATCTACAAAACTGTCCACAGTAAAGTCATGAAACAGAGTAAAGGGCTGTATCCTGCGCCACTGAAGATTATAGAGGTAAACGCACGCACAGGCACACATACGCTCAGGCGCTCATGAACTCATACGTTTTTGTGTGTTTTTAGTGTGTTCAGACGGGCATTGAAAAAGGAAACACTGCTGGATATCAGACTGAATCTCAGGTCAGTATCATTCCCTCCTGAACGTGGCACATCCAATCAGATTTCAGGGTTTTACTAATTTAATATGCAAAGGCCTCTACAGTAAATGATCAACATGAGCAAAACTTTGCTGAAAAACCTGTTGCACACAATCTACTGCATGCCTTCTGTCATTTGAATGATAGCTGATACTTTTTTTAGTAAAGAATAAGCTATCAAGAGCAAATTAATGGTGTGTAAATGTTTTTAACTGGTTGCATGTTTTATGTTTATGTTAGATTTTTTTGTTTTTTGTTTGGGGGGGGGGTTGTATTGTATTGAATTGTATGTTGTAACTTTGATGATTAATTGCATATGCAAACTCGGCTGTCTATCTTGGCCGATTTTTTTACACTCCTGTAAAAGAGATTTTAAGAGTTTTCTCCTGGTTACATAAAGGTAATAATAGAAATAATATTATTTTATTTGGTAGGCTTTACAGGTTTACTTAAAATAACTTCAGCATAATTGATTCATGCAGCTCATCTTGTCTGTTTTCTAGAACTTCGGCAAGCTGGCGATGACATCAGAGTCCAGAGCCCTGATTGGCCTGTATCATGGTCAGGTGGCCTGCAAAAAGAACCACTTCGGGCACCCAGAGAGAGAAGTGAAGTACGTCTGATGGGAGGGGGCTTAGTGGTATGATGTCATCAGGACATGAGTGTTATAACTGATTGTGTTTTTGACTTTTTTTTTTTTTAGAAAGCTGGCTGTCCTGGGGGCGGGCCTTATGGGAGCAGGCGTTGCCCAGGTAACGGTAGACAAGGGTGTGTCCACCATCTTAAAGGACACGACACAGGAAGGACTTGGCAGAGGTCAACAACAGGTGTACAAGGGGTTAGTGTAGCACACACAGTGATATTAAACAGATATTCAAACCCACTTGACTTGGAGACATCAGCTGCAGGTTATAGTGTGAGGCAGCAGAGGGCGCTGCACTCCATGACATTAGAAAGAAACAATTAGAGCTGAGAGCCACCAGATGTCAGTGCTGTGATCTTTCTGTTCAGAGACGGCCATGAAATTAGACTGTTACTCTATTCATATTTAAGCATAAAAATAAATACAAATATGAAAATATCAAACTATTGAAGGTATTGTTCACACAGTAATGGCAATCCTGGAAATATTGTTCACACAGTAATGCCAGAGTTATTTTTTTTTTCTGGAAAGTCTAGATATTTCTATTGTGAATTTTTTTTTTTTTTTGGCTAGAAAGGTCCATTTTGTAAGTGCATTCTCTATACATTTATTTGTTAAAAAAAAAAAAAAAAAAGACAATACTTTTTAGACTTTTTATTATATTTACTATTTTATTATTTTCTTGTGTCAATATATATATATATATTTTTTTTTATAAAATACTTTTATTTACATATATATATGTACGGTATATATATATATATATATGTACGGTATATGTGTGTGTATATATATATATATATATTGTACATTTTTAAATCTATAAAAATAATACAAAATAAATAAATGTTTTCCATGTTGAACTAAGATGAAATAACGGGTTTAAATTTTTTAAATATTCACCATATACAAATATATTTACATTTAAATGTATATATGTATACCCTATATTTAAACCTAATAAATACATTTCATTGTTTCTTTCTCAGCCTTAACGACAAAACAAAAAAGAAGAGTCTGACGACGTTCGAGAGAGATGGGATAATGTCCTTGCTGTCGGGACAGCTGGACTACCGTGGTTTCGAGAATGTGGATATGGTCATTGAAGCCGTGTTTGAAGACCTGTCAATCAAACATAAAGTGTTGAAGGAGGTTGAGGCTGTGAGTTCAGCTTTGTGTTTGTTGAGTGCGATTATACAGGCGTGCTGGTGCGCTTCTAGTCGTATACACAACTGACCATACCTGTCCTGTGTGCAGGTGATTCCTCCTCACTGTGTCTTTGCCACCAACACATCCGCTCTGCCCATCAAAGACATCGCAGCAGCCAGCAGGAGACCTGAAAAGGTGCGCGTGTGTGTGTTTTAATTGTCATTAGTCAGTTCTGAAGGAGTGATTTCTTGCTAAAGTCTTAATTCTGTACTGCTTGTGTGTTATATAGGTGATCGGCATGCATTATTTCTCTCCTGTGGATAAAATGCAACTGCTGGAAATCATCACCACAGATAAAACCTCCAAAGACACAACAGCATCTGCCGTGGCCGTGGGACTTAAACAGGGGAAGGTCATCATAGTGGTGGGGGTAAGAACACGTTCTGTCACATGTTTTCAGTGTTCATCAGGCATCAGTGAGTGACTCTGTGTATATTTTAACAGGATGGCCCAGGGTTTTACACCACTCGTTGTCTGGCGCCCATGTTAGCCGAGGCCGTTCGTGCGCTGCAGGTACATTTCTAGGTGTTTGAATTGCTAATGCAAAAAATTATCTTTATTTGTTCCAGGACTAAATTTGTAAATGTATTTATTTAAATTTATTAATTTATTTAATTTAATTATAAAATTATTATTTTATTTAATTATAAAACTTATTTAATTTATAAATTTGCAAATGTATTTATTGGTCCGAACCAAACTACAAGTGTGAACACACCCTAAATTATGTATTTAACGTATCACCTGAATGTATTTCATACATTTCTTGTATTAATCTTAAATTTTTTGTATATATTTTATACACGTAAAGCCATGAAGATAGCCTTGATGTTGACATGGTGTTTAAAATGTAAAAAATTAATTGTTTGTTTGTGGTTAAAATGTCTCTTTGTGAAGCAATTTAATCCAACTTTTTAATTCAATATTTAATTTGTCTGTCTGTAACTTCAAAACTATTTTTATTCTATGAGCCAACTCTAATCTTCCTGTGTCATCACTTTGACTGCAGGAAGGAGTTGGGCCCAAGAAACTGGATTCCCTGACAACAGGATTCGGGTTTCCTGTCGGTGCGGCGACACTTGCTGACGAGGTCGGTATTGACGTGGCTGCTCATGTTGCAGAGGATCTTGGCAAGGCTTTTGGAACACGATTCGGAGGAGGAAATGTTGAGGTCTTGAAGATGATGGTCCAAAAGGGGTTCAAAGGTACATCTGTTAAACTACATACCGCTTTATCTTCATGAATGGTCAGAATTGTCGGTCTTACAGAACCTTGATAGCAAGTTAAAGGGATAGTTCACCCAAAAATGAACATGAATCTGACTAATGACTTAAGCCCTATTCACACGGGATTAGTATTACCTGGTGACCTCTAGTCATTTGTAATAATTGCGGATGTTGTCTTTGATCTTAATCCCGTGCGAATCAGCCATGTCTGTAATAGGGCTTTGACTTTTGCCCAAAAATCATATTCGAAGATAGTTTGTTTATTAATATGAATATTCTAATATGTATTAATAATATTTTGATCATTAAATGCCTTCAGTAAGACCTATATTGATGTCAAACTTAAGTTGTATATGTTCTGTCCACCAGAGGGCAGTGTATCAGTCAATGTCAATAGGCAGGCAATGATGTTTTCAGAAGAAAAACACTGTAAACATATAAATAAATAAATCGCGACCATTGTTTTGGTATACAAAATAAGCGTTAACCAGGGCGCTAACGTCACCTACAGGAGCCCAGATGACTAATAATAGACTTGCTAATGAGCTCGCGATTCACAACTTCACCAGGCGTGAAAAATCTGAATTGAAAACAACGTTTACAAGCAAACACATTTACAAAAAATAATGCCCATAAATGGTTCGAATAGTAAAGGCTGCCTAATATTCGTTCGAATTTCTTTTTTTTAAAAATAAAAACTACAAACTACTACTTTTTTTAATAAACTACAGCAAAAAAAGCTTAACTATTCTTGTCGTATTCCAATTCAGCTTTCAGATTGTTATTGCATGTATATCTGTGCACTTCAGGTCGCAAGTCTGGAAAGGGTTGTTATGTGTATGGAGCCAAGTCGAAAGAAAAGATGGTGAACTCAGGAGCCGAAGAGATTCTTATGAGCTTCAAGCTAACAGCGCCCCCTGCTGTGTAAGTTGGTTTACTTGATTAACGCCACAGATTGTAGCATCTTAAACCTTGAAAAAACCTTCATATTTCTTTCTGTCCCTCTGTAGCTCCACCGATGAGGATATTCAGTACAGACTTATGTCTCGTTTTGTGAACGAGGCTGTACTGTGTCTACAGGAAGGCATTCTGCCCGACCCTGTGCAGGGAGACATCGGAGCCGTGTTTGGACTTGGCTTCCCGCCTTGCTTGGGAGGTAACAGACATTGCACACCTTGTAATTAAAATGATTTATCGTAAATGATACGGGCCCAACACTTAACCCTGTGGCATACCGCATTGTGCCTGGGGATAATTAAGGATTTGCTTAGTAAACTTTGGCAACCCACTTTTTCCCCCACATTTCAGGCCCGTTCCGTTTTGTGGATTCATACGGAGCAGACAAACTTGTCCAGAAAATGAAGCGCTTTGAAGAGGTTTATGGTAACCAGTTCACCCCCTGCGAGCTGCTCATCGACCACGCAAAGAACTCCAGCAAGAGATTTCACAAGTGAAAATTCACCGCCATTTATAATTTTCTAATCTCAGCATTTGGTATCTTATAAAAAAAAAAGAAAAGTCACATTCACTTACTTAGAGTAGTGCATCATTTACAAATCCGTTAATTGTGTTTTATCATTTGTGGGTTAAAAAGCAGCACTTTCCTTACTTGGCCAGTACATAATTTTGTCAGTTTGTTTATGTAATCAAGGAAAATTAACAATGTAAAATCTTAGTAAAATTGAGATTTGGTGTCAACGCCAAGATCTTTCTTTTTTTTTTTACCGTTAAAGAATTTTACGGTAGAATATTCATTCAGGTACACATAAAATCACTGCAAAGCAGGTTGGTTTTTTTTTTTTAACCAAGGTGCCTTAGATTATCTCCAAGTTGAGCTGGAGAGGGAGTTTTGCACAGTTATTATTTTTTGTATTTTTTGTATAGCATAGTAGTTTGTATGTTTGCATATGATTCTGCTAAAATAAACTTGAATTTTGACTGGAAGCATCTACTTCTCACACCTGACCTATATTTTACTGTATGTAAAGAAAAACTCATTGTAAGAGTAAAGAATGTATTCATATGTCGAAATACAGTATGTGTAAATGATTCAAAGTATATACTGTAGTACAGGTATTTCCATAATGTGGGGCCCCGGAGCATGTTAGGAGAATAATTAATTAATTAATTAATACAAATTTAATGTATACAAATAAATATATATTGAGTTCATTATATTCTATTTAAAACATTTAAACATAATTTCCATACAATTGGCGGTAACTCCAAATCAGTGGGAATTGGCGCCACCAAATATACGCTTTTGCAAGAATAAACACAGTTTCTGACATCACTAAGTCAACCGCAATATCTGCACAGCGAAGAAACAAATGCACATCGCACACTAAGGTAGGGGTCTAATTATGTGGGCATATTAATTCATATTTAAATTTTCCTCTTGACCGTTTTGACTGGGATGGGCCAGTGTCGTAAATTAGCCTAATGGAAAAATACTACCAAAATAAATAAACTTGGCCCCAAAATTAATGACTTTTTGTCTCACAATTGCGAGTTTATATCTTGCTATTCTGATTGTGTTTAGGCCTATATCTCGCAATTCTGACTTTATAACTCGGAATTCTGACTTTATAACTTGGAATTCTGACTTTTCTCGGAATTGAGATAGAGGCCTAAAGTCGCAATTGCGAATTATTGTCCAATTCTGAGGGGAAAAGTTACAAGTTCTCACAAGTCTGACTTAAAGCAATTCTGACATACTTTTTTCAATTCCTTTCAATTTCAATTCTGACTTCATACAAATATGAGATAAAAAAAAGTCAGAATTGTGAGATTTTTTTTTTGTGGCAGAAACAAGCTTCCGTAATTGTCGTTCGAAAATAGTTCCAATTTCAAACAATTAAGGTATGCATGTACACTAAGCAAAAAAGCTAGTATTCCATTCAGAACATATAGCCTATGATACAAGTACATCAAGGACTTACTTTGTTCAAGTGAGCACTATTGATTTATTCTTTTCTGTAGTTGATCCAGCAGGATTAAATCATACATGATGAAATTACAGTACAAATGAAACACTACCGCTGTTAAATATTATTCAAAGTACACATGCATCTACAAAAGGGGGAAATCTGTTAAATAAACATTTCTGAAATGCTGATAAAACATTTTTTTTTTTAAACAGTGAGATATGGCTAAAACCTTCTCATTTCAGCAGCTCTGACTCACCTCACACACACATCCTCCATCAGTGTGTGGCCTGTGTTTAGTAAACTCTTAATTACAGTCACCTAATTACAGTGTGTTCTTTAGACTGTAAACTCTCACTGCTCTTATTAGTGTGTACATCACGAACTGAACTCTTTAAATCCCTAAAAAGCTAATTTCCTGTCTGTGTGCATGACATAGCCTCAGTATGAGAGCAGAAAATTGTGCCCTAAGTGGGTGAATCTTGTCAAACCTGTCAACACCCCCCCCCCCCCCCCAAAAAAATTCACAGAATTTTAGGAACATTTTCCCCTCAATTCTTATTAAAATAATGTGATCAGAAGTTTTACTATTCAGTTGTGTGCCATTCTAATTATTCGTATTCTATATATTTGTATTATAAAAAAAATACTGTAACACAATAACAGTATACATTATTTTACATAAATTATCGACACATTGAACTGAAGAGTCAAAGCTGAACTAGCTTGCGCTGAATAACAACACTGTTCACTTTTGTAGAGCTGCTTATAGCTGGATTGAACTCATTTCATAATTGATAAACTTTTACGTTTTTGAACTGAACTGAATCAACACTGAACTTACTTGAACTGAATAATGAAACTATAGTATTTTTACAGCTGCTATACTGCAATATTTGAATTGGTTCCATACCTAATGAAGAAAACCCCAAATTCAAAATTAGAATATTGTGAAAAGGTTTTCTGTAAGCCATAATCATCAAAATTATAAAAAATAAAGTCTTGAAATATCTCACTTTGCATGTAATGAGTCTATATAATATATTAGTTTCACCTTTTAAGTTGCATTACTGAAATAAATGAACACGATATTCAAATTTGAAACCTGTATAAATTAAGGTGTCATGGCCTAAAATTGTTTTAAAAAAATCCACATTATAATAACAAAAATGAGATTTGTATACATTCTAACAATGACAATTTATTTATTTATTTTTGATTTTGGGGTGAAAAATGACCTGGACATGATCCCGACAGGTTCCATGAGATTCACCCAGATCCGACTGACAATCATGTCAGATTATTAGAAAACAGACAAAAGAGGTCAAAACACAGTCAGGAAAACCCTTGAAATACAGCAGAACGGCCACAAGATGAGCTCTGACTGTCCACTGAAGGTACACAAAATCATCCCACCCCAAAAATAAAAACATCGAATAGTGCTCCATAATATATTAGTCACAATCTGTCAGTCCTTCGATTAGAGAGGTGTATTTCCGACACACACACACACACACTTATAAAACATCTGAAACTGTCCGAGTAGAAGCACTCATTGTGGCTGGAGTAATTGTGTGTCTATCAGTTCACGAGGATGCTGCCCTCATATCTTGGGTCTCCATCCCTTGATGAACTGCATGATTTTTTTGACCTGTAGTTTGGTGAGGTTAAAGTCCTCCGACAGGATTTCCTCTGTCAGCTGAGTGAAAATAGAGCCGTCGATCCTCTCACGGCTGAACAGACCAATCACGTCGTCCGAAAGGCCGATAAACCTCAGACTGGACGAAACCTCCTCCACCGAGAGCCAGCAGAGCTCCGAGGGGGGTCGCCATGACGACCCAGCCCCGCCCTCTGCCCCCCTCGTCATGGCAACGGATCCGGAGGCGGGGTCCACGGTAACCGTGTCCTCTTCTGAATTCTTTACTGATCTAGGCGGAGCCTCGGGACTGCATTCTAAAGCTCCCTGATTGGTTTGAGGCTCCTTGGGGGTGGAGCTAATGAGGTCGGGTATCAGAGTGGGAGAGTTCCTACCAGTGGTGAGCCAGTCGGAGGAGGCGTGGGCGTGTCCCGGGTTGGCAAAGGGGTTTAGGGCGCCGAATGGTGCGAAGCGGTTCTGCGCCACCGGCCGCGGTCTGGGACAGGTGGAGTAGTTCTTTTGGGCGGAGTCAGTGCTGAGTAGAGGTGTATTGAGGACGTTGGAGGTGTAGGCTCCGCCTCCTCGAGGGTGGGACCAACAGGCCTGCGCGGGCTGGGCGGGATCAGGGCTTACGCAGGGGTCAGAGGTCACACAGTCGGCCCAGGTGCATGGGTAACAGTACAGAGAGTAAGAGTCCGGCGATGGAGAGCTGCTGCCGCTACGAGGAGCAGAACTGATGGAGAAAGAGAGTTGTGTTTTAATAAATCAATTAAGAAATCACGAATTTCTCCCAAAGTCCCCCTGGAAAACTAGTCCCGTCTAAATAGGGCTTAAAATAGTGAAATAAAGACAACAAGAAAGCAAATGCAAGATCATGTTTTGACCAGAACATTTGCTGATCCTCAGTAAAGCTGTAGTTTTTATCTCATATTTGATTTTTTTGTTGTCTTTTTTTCACCATCTTAGTGTGCAGCCTTTTTTGCAACTTCTCATAATAAATAAAGAAAAGAAAAAAAGTATTTGATATAGTTAGGATCAATTATCAGTGCGTCCGAAGGGAAATATTTCCTCAAAAGCACTAAAAGAATTATTAATGGAACTGTTAACTTTCTCTTGATTTCCATTCCTACTTATTTCCAGTACTTATAACATCTCTATTTAAAGCCCTCCAAGTACACCACACCACACCACACCACACCACACCACACCACACCACACCACACCACACCACAATACACCACACCACACCACAATACACCACACCACACCACAATACACCACACCACAATACACCACACCACACCACAATACTTCCGTTTGCAATGATTCCTTTCAAGACAATCAGTGGCCGTGTTTGCAGTGCCGTCGTGGCAGCTATTTTGGGCATCCAAGACCAAGTCATATACTTGAATGTGGTCTCCTGAAATCTCATGAACTGTCCCATAAATGTTATTTCTTATGCTTAAATATCATTTAAAAAAATCTTATATTTCGGGGCGGACTAGCCAATAGACATGACACGGCTGGCTCTTTTATTTAGAAGGCGGGGACTTATTCCGTCAAATTTCACGTTACACTTTCTATCATTCATAACAATATGACTCTTAAAGGGATAGTTCACCCAAAAATGAAAATTCTGTCATCGTTTACTCGCCCTCATGTCGTTCCAAACCCGTAAGACTTTCGTTCATCTTCAGAACACAAGATATTTTTGATGAAATCTGAGAGTTTTCTGTCCCTCCATTGACAGCTAGCCTACGCAACTACCACTTTGACGCTTCAAAAAGTTAATAAAGACATCGTGAAACTAATCCATGTGTGAATTGAGCGGTTTAGTCCAAATTTTCAGAAGAGACTCTATATGATGAACAGACTGAATTTATAATTCATATAAACATTGATCAGCGAACATAAACAGAAGCTCAATCGAAACCTGTTTGACGTGCGATAACCAATGAGGTTCATTCTGAGCATGAGCATGTTCGTTCATTTTACAACCTCTTTATGAACTTTTTGAAGCGTCACAGTTGTGTAGCTGTCAATGGATGGACAGAAAGCTCTCAGATTTCATCAAAAATTAATTTGTGTTTTGAAGAGTTTTGAAACGACATGAGGATGAAGAATTAATGACAGAATTTTTATTTTTGGGTGAATTATCCCTTTAAGTCTTTGAATAAGTAACTCTTTCTGTGTGTGGGATTTTTACCTCTCTTGCAGTCCAGAGGAATAAAATGAGTGGTTTGGGTTGAGCGTCTGTGTGGCTGGAGCTTTAGGGAAGCGTGTGGGGACCGGAGGGCTCGGGACGGGGCCTTTAGCACAGCGGGGGGGAACAGGAGGAGCGTTTAAAAAACGACACTCCTCTCTCACCTAGAGAGAGAGAGAGAGAGAGAGAGAGAGATATGCAAAAGAACTATAACTATGTCCCATTTTCTCATGTCATTAGTACTGAACACAGGAAGTTAAACACTAAATACCGAAAACTGAAGAAAATTATATTAAAAACAGAATATCAAATAAATTAAACAATGAATACAGAATAATAAATACTAAACAATGAGAATTGAAAACTATATACAGAAAACTGTTAGTTTGTTTACAAACACTGAGTCTCATTATAAAAAAAATAAACATAAACTTATCTTAAAAGAATATAATACGGTAAATTCAAACTTTGATCACTAAAAGAGATGTAATATCAAATATTAATTCATCTCGGGCTGTCAATCAAATGATTTACATGATATTATTGCAAGTTATTAAGATAATAAAAATACATAATTGTGGCAGATGAGTAAATCACTGAACAGACTAAAATTATTCTTATAATGGAGACTGTGCTAATGATTTTAATATCATTTTAACTATATTTTAATAATCAAATACCGGTATGTACTTATACATTTATTTAAATCTGGTATCCACGAAACTTTATTATGTGCTTCTTATTTAATTAATAACTCTATGCGATGTACAGTACAATATGATCAAACTAATGATTTCTGCATGTGTTTATTTTTTTATTACAGTCAATATGGAAATATTGCCTTAATGATCATCATGATGATGATAAACATTTTAATATTTATTGCTGTCTAAATTTCCTCTTCTGGGAGAAACAACTCTAGGATTCTGGGATACAGTTCATTTCCTCCACAAATACACCAGGGAGAGTGTGTGTGTGTGTGTGTGTGTGTGTGTGTGTGTGTGTGTGTGTGTGTGTGTGTGTGTGTGTGTGTGTGTGTGTGTGTGTGTGTGTGTTTGAGAAGCTAAATTACAGGCCAGAACTGAACCCTGTGTGGGAGAAAGAGAGAGAGGCTGTAATTTCAGTCAACAGCATCAAAAAGACTTTAATTCTGTCTCTACGAGATGTTTGTTTCTCTGAGGAAAATGTCAGTAATTTTATCAGAAAAAGTTGCTACATTAAAAACTACTTTATCACCTGCATCATTAGTATTTTCAGAATATTTTGGAGTGTTCCAAATATTCAAGTAGCTCCTCATATTAACATTATATGAAAGACATTGACTGAGATGATGTGTGATTATGTTTCTGTGTGTGTGTGCGAGTGTGTGTGTGTGTGTGCTGTATTCCGGTAAATGCATGCTCATTATTCAGTCTTTAAAAGCAATAGTATCAATAATTTAGTCTGGGGCAGCAGTGCTGTGTGATACTGTATATAATGCACATATGATTGTGTGTGTGTGTGTTTGTGCGCGCGCACGCGTGCGCGTGTGTGTTTGCATGTGGGCCTGTGGCAAAAAGAACTGAGAAAGACAAGTACTCTCGTGGGAATAAAGAGGGTTAGTGAACTACAGTAGAGCTGAGCTCAGGGTCAGAAGCACAGTAACAGGAAAATGTCTAAAGAACATGTCCAGAATAATTCACCACAAAATCTATAAACAAAGAAGGACTTTTATGCATGTATTTTGTTATACAATATTATTAAATATCATTATACTTTTGCTATATAATATTTTTAATATTTAGATTTAATGTTTTCATTATACTTACAGAAAAGTAAGCCTCTTTTAGAACCAAGATTTTACTGAAGTTGCATTATTTTCCATAAAAAATATATACATTTCCCCAAAACGTATCATTATAATGCAAACAAAATCTAATTACTATTAATGTACTGACATATACACCGATGGGCCAAAACATTATGACCCCCTGCCTAATATGCAGTTGGTCCTCCACGTGCTGCTAAAGCGGCTCCGTCCCGCCCAGGCATGAACTCTACAGCCGCAGATCTTCAAGTCCTGTAGTTTGAGGTGGAGCCGCTGTGGACTGAACTTGTTGGTCCGGCACATCCCACAGATGCTCAACTATTAAGGTCTGGAGAATTTGGAGGCCAGAGGAACACCTTGAACTCTTCATCATGTTCCTCAAACCATTCCTGATCAGTGTGTGACTGTGTGCTTCCACCAGGGAACACCGTTGTCATGAAGGGGTGTATCTGGTCTGCAGTGTTTAGGAAGGTGACGTGTGTCAAATAAACGTCCAAATGAATGACCGGACCCAGGGTTTCCCAGCAGAACATTGACCAGAGCGTCACACACTCCCTCCACTGGCTTGTCAGCGTTAGCGTCCAGTTTCGAGGCTCACGTGCCCATTGTAGCCGCTTTCAACAGTGGACGGGTCATCATAGATGTCTGATTGGTCTCCATACGCAGCAGATGCTCTGTGTGTTGTGACACATTTCTCCCATAACCATCATTTAAATTTTGTGTGACTTGTGCCTCAGTAGACCTTCTGTTGGCTCGGACCAGACGGGATAGCCTTTGTTGCCCTCGTGCATCGATGAGACCCTACCGCCGGTTTGTTTTGTTCCTCCTCGGACACTGTTGGTAAATTCTCAGCACTGCTGACCGAAAGCAACACACAAGCCTCTGCGTTTCAGAAATACTCTGACCCAGTCATAACAATGGCCTTGTTAGGAGATGATAAATTATATTAGCTTCACCTGTGACTGGCCATAATGCTTTGGCTCATCAATGTGTGTGTGTGTGTGTGTGTGTGTGTGTGTGTGTGTGTGTGTGTGTGTGTGTGTGTGTGTGTGTGTGTGTGTGTGTGTGTGATATCAAAACATTGATATGTTTATTTGAGTATCTTCAAGATACCCAACACACCAACTTTGAGGTTTGTGTTCACACCAATGGAAATCTAATGAGAATCACCACAGAAAATAATGACAATTACAACAAAAAAAAGCTTAACAGTCATGAAAATAATTTCATATAATGCAAAAGTAATGGTCCTAAAAATAGGCTTCACTTTCTTTATGAAAAATATAAGTTCACATTTTTCCTTTAATTTTAGGGCTGAAATATGGCCCAGATATTTTTTCCGAAAAAACTATTTGAGGCAAAAACTCAGAATTTTATTAGAAAATATATGGAAAACAACTGCTTACAGCTTCTGATTTGGGTGGGACTGGGGGCGGAGTCGATACTCTTCCTGCTTCCATCTGCACCATGGCGACGTGGGTGGAGCCCACCGTACCCTCCAGTGACGTGGTAGTGGAGTGAAAGGAGATGAGGTTATGCTCCGCCTTCCCCGCGCTCTCAGACGCCAAGCCAAAGCTTCCAGAACTCTGATTGGTCCAGAGCTCCTCGTATGGAATCTCCTGCGTCTCAGTCGACCAATCAGGCGTGACGTATTCTCGTTCCTCTCCGTCGCCGTCACTAGAGGGCAGAGTGTGCGAGTCGACCAGCGAGTCTCTGCAGCCGTGTGAGATTGTGTGTGTGTGTGTGACCGCTCCACCTCCGTACACACACAGAGACAGTCTCTGCAGGGACGTCCCCAACTCGTCTCTCCCGTAGCCTTGAACGCACACCCGAATCCGCCGCGGACTGAGACACTCCTCGGAGAAATCCGTCTTGACTTCGCGCACGGCGCGCGAGTAATCGTCTGGGTCGAAGCTCTCTTGGCAACGCAGCGCACACTGCAGCACCACCTGCTGGTAGGAAGCGTCTCCGCGCAAAAGCCCCTCCGGCAGAGTAAAGCGCGGCATGTCCGTTAATAAAAGGAAGTGAGACGGCGTCACTTCCTCTTTGCGAAGTATGCAGCAGAGAACGACAGTTTTGCTGATGATGCTGAGGAGTTTATATCGATGACCCTCACGGATCGCATGAAGGTCGTACAGGTTGCGAGGAGGTCGCGAGGGCACGGATACGTTCACAGGCAAACGCACGCGCTCGATGATGCTGCGCACGGTGTGTTCGCCTCCCTGCATCTGCAGCTCCTGCGGCGAGCGCGTGCAGAACCGCCCGCGACACTGGAACGGCAAACTGACGCTCTCGTTGGTCCGATGGTTCATGCATATCAAACAAGGCATCTTCGTGCGGGCGGGACGTCCCAAAGCTCCGCTTGCTTTGCCCAGTCGCCGTAGCAGCGTCGTCAAGCGGGATTTCTCGCGAGTCGATTGGACGCAGAGCAGTTCTGCTTGGCCCATGAGAGTCAATTCATCACCCGTCTGAAGAGAGAAATTATACAACTCGCTGTCCTCCGTAAACTCCCCAGAAACCACCTACAGAGAGAAAGAAAAGAGACAAACGTATTAGCATTTAACACACAAAAAAACAATGACTGATGTTGTAAAGTATGAACCTAATTTGTTAAGCTACAAGCTACTCATAATTTACAGCAGGTAAACTACAGTCAGAGAATGTCTAATAAGGGGAGAAGGTTCACTCTCGCTACACTTCCGGCTTCTGACTGGTTGCAGTTCCACTCTGATTCCATATGAGGGCGCTCACAGGACGAGTGCAGAATGAATGGAGGTCTATGGAGCTATACCCCTCAAAATCCACTTTTCTCAAGATATAATTTTTTGTCTAGTAATTTGAATGTTGTATTCGAAAGGAGATGCAAAGAAATTGCACATTGCTGGGTGTTAGATTTTTTAGAGTCACTTATTTGCTTTAAAAAGTCTTTCAAAATGTCAATGACGTCATACACATCGTACGACCAGAGATACTGCTTTACGGCAATCCTTCAGTCACTGTGGTGCTTTCGCGCTCTGCACTTTCTTTTCTCTCGAGGCATCGCCAGCACAGCTGACACAGGTAAACACACGTGCTAGAAGAGTTTCTGCTAGAATACATTCTGTTCCCGCTTCGGATGCCATGATGCCATCAAGCGGTATCTCTGGTCGTAACCAGTCCTTCACTGACCAATCAGCGTTCATTAGCAGAATGCTAGCGTGTTATGGGCAACAACAACTCAACCTGTAAGAAATCGAAAGGACATAAGTACTCGTTCATTCAATTTTCGACCTATAACCCATGTTGAACTTGCCAAACCTACAATCAAATCTGAGATTTCTCAACGGCAATCGGCTGAAAGGGACAAATTTAGCCGTCTAGCCCCATAGACTCCCATTCATTTTGCACTCGGGGGTGATCGCCCCCAGTGGAACTCTGGTGGAACTACAACCAAAATTCGGTACAATAGGACTTAATAGGGAGTGAACAGGCTCTCCGTAGACGGGCTCTGCTACAGTCAAGCCTAAAATTCGAGGTCTGGCGGAAGATTGACCTCTGACCCGTATTGAAGGATTAGAGGATGGATACCCGACCAGAGCCCGACGGTACCTGACGGGCCGGTCCGGGTTCGGACAGATATTTAGAAATGATGTTCGGGTTCGGGTCGAGCTCGGTCACATCAGTGCGATAAGGCATTGAACATTTTAAATGTAAAAAAAGCTTTATGTAGGTACCAGTGGGCCTGTTTGACTTGATGCAAAGGTTCGTTTTTGTGATTAAAATAAATGTAAAATATTACCCTAATATCCATCTTCCTGCGTGTGGAAATTTGTTTATGTAGCCGTGACAACGAAACACGTGCATAATGTGTGTGGCTGTGTTAACGGGTGCGTGTTGCCCCGTGCGCGCTGATGCGCTCATCTGTTGACATTTCCAAATGCCTTCCTACAGTTGCCTAATAAAAACGGGCTTTCCACACAAACAAACGTACATGTGTCATTAGTGTGAGAAAATTAGATTTGAGCTGTGTCGGGTTCGGACAGAAAAATGAGGCCCGATCCGCACTCTATGAAGGATAGAGCAAAACAAAACACAGAATTAGAAATGAGGGAGGAGCTTGAGTTTGTTGGCCAGCCCTGTTTGTTTGAACCGCGAGAGGCGTTTACTCTCACCTAAGATTACGCTACTCCTACATGCTACGTCATGCGTCGGGTCAGAGGTCACTCTTCTGCCGGGACTCGCATACGGCCGTTACAGGAAGCCAGTGATTATAGTTTATAAAGTTATATATATAGTTTATCATCACTTTTATGCTATGCACTTTTAAACGGCCTTTATTAACCCACTGGAGCCGTATGGATTACTTATATGATGGATGGATTCGCTTTTTTGGGATAAAAAAATCTCAGGTACCATACATTCCCATTAAAAGCTTGGATGAATCAGGACATTTTTTTATATAATTCTGATTGTGTTTGGCTGAAAGAAGTCATATACTCCCAGGATAGCTTGAGGGTGAGTAAATTATGGGATCATTTTCATTTTTCATAATTTTCTGACCAATAAAAATGATGAAATATGTAGGTTTCTGCCTGACAGTGACGATACTGTAACAGTTTATCATTTATTATTTAATCATGGCTCAAAAACATTAAATGATCACTGAATGAATCAGTGAGTAATTTCTTTTGAACTTATTTAATGTGAAACTGTCTAAACAACCTGAATTATTTAGACTTTACAATGAAAAGTCGATAATAAAGCAGTGTGCGTAATACAATGTGAAAAAACATGCAGTGTTTTGCCATGTTAAATCACTATTTGTTGGACAATGTATTACATAACTAGTATGTTTGTAATTAGTAATAGTTTTTTATGTTTTGAATATTTATTAACTTTAATTTCAGATTTTGTTTTAGTAATTTTTAAATAGTTTTAGCTAACAATAACAACACTCCGGACAGATTAATGTTAATGTTACCTTAACGCTGAACGTGATGGGCTCCATGACGAACACGCGATCAGGAAAGATTCCTGCGATTTCCTCCACGCTTCCAAAATACTGAACCGGCTCACGGACATCCCGATCCTGATCCAATAACTTAAACTTTCCTGAGGACAGAACAAAAAGAGTCAAAGACAGAAATTAAGAAATAGTTGTACAAAATGTTCCCCTGAAAAGAGCCAAATCGAACTAAACCGCCCTCTGATGAAAATGTTTCTTTTGGGGTATAGAATCTCTCAATATAACAATTTGCTTTATATAATTAACAACAGAAGTCTATGGTATGTCCGCATTTAAGTGTGTATGTGATCTCATAGGTCATTTTCTCACACACACCGATAAAGCGTAAGAGAGCGTATCTCTCTTTGTCTTTTTGTCTCCTGGCAACAGCTTTTCTTTCTGCAGTTCAATACGACACTCGGAGCTGAAAGGGTTTCTTTCTCTTCTGAAGTTTCACTATTTCTTTTCTGTTCTGGATCCATTTGTACAAAATAAATCTCTTCCACTAAAGCCACTAAAATTATTACTGTTGCAAACATTGGTCGGAGCACCTTCAACCAATCACAGCAAGCATAAATTGTAATACACCAATCACATTTCATTAGCACATATGTACACAATTTTACTTAGCAATCTAAACAGGGACTTCTGGTCTCTGTTTAGATTTTGACTAATTTTGACAAAAAAATTTGACTAATCTGCTCAATTCACATGGATTAGTTTTACGATCTCTTTATGAACTTTTTGAAGTAGGGATGCATAACGATTAATCGCAATTAATCGTTTGCAGAATAAAAGTTTTTGTTTACATCATATATGTGTGTGTACTGTGTAAAATAATTATGTATTTATAAATACACACACATGTATGTATATATTAAAAAAATATTCACATGTTTATATACATTTTTATATTTAAATATAATTTATATTATATATAATTATAAATACTTAATATATAAATAGATTTTTTCTTAAAATGTATACATGCATGTTTGTATATTTATATATACATAATTATTATACACAGTACACACACATATATGATGTAAACAAAAACTTTTATTCTGCAAACGATTAATTGCGATTAATCGTTATGCATCCCTATTTTGAAGCGTTAAAGTGGTAGTTGCGTAACTGTCAATGGAGGGACAGAAAACTTCATTTGTGTTCTGAAGATGAACGAAAGTCTTATGAGTTTGGAATTAATGTTAGAATTTTAATTTTTGTGTGAACTATCCCTTTAAGAAGGCAATCTGCAGAAGTTTGTCCCCAAATGTATATCCAATATCCAAAAATTTGTGTGTGAAAAACTGATCAGTCCATTTTCTTCATAGAGTGTAAACAAAATATGTTTATGTTATCATTACAAAACAATTTCACTATGAATAAAATTAACGAGATTATTATTCCGAGTCCCTACAGTATATATAGCTAGGTCAGAAAAACACACAGAAATATAATGTGCCTATATTCAGCAGATCTTCCGTTTTGAGATTCATCAATAACAACCTTCTTCTGCATCATCACAAGCAAATCTAAAATATCCACATGGTCTCATCTTCTGCCTCTCTCAGCTGTGTAAATATCATCCTTCTGTAATTCCATCTTCCTTATTAGCACTCTATCTGAGAGACGTTGGACCCAGCCACCGAGACACGAATGACCTCATCCATCCCTCTCAGCATCTCACTGCCTCCGGAAACCCCAACAGATGATCTCATTGGTCACCTGACCTAATGGTATGGGTGGCGGGTATATTAGGTAACGGGCGTCCCAGGAGAGGAAGTCCAGCGCAGTAATGTCTGCGATTCCGGAAGCTCGGAAAAACGGGCTCCTCCGGGGCTCTCATGGGAATGACGTCAGGATGAGGTAATGATGAGTTTGACTTTATGAATGAGAGCGCTAACCGTAGGGTCAGGGTTTTAAAAATCTGCCCCTGCTGGTGGATGCCGTAACTACACCATTCTGTGGGCAAAAAGCAACTTTCTCCATTGACAGCAATTGATGAGCAGTCGATTCTAATTAAATCAATTTTATGGATGGATGGATGTTGTATATATATATATATATATATATATATATATATATATACATATATAAACTTGTATAAATTATTAATAATAATTGTTATATATTGTATAAATAATTTACAAAAAAAATAGCTTCACTACTACTTCTTTATAGAGAATAACGACAGAATCAAATAATTATACAGAAAAGAAATTTCATAAAATTATCATAAAATAATTTAGACTGGTCTTTGTTGTCATCTTAGAATGGTTATAATCACTAAGACATTTTTGGCTTTATTCTCCAGAAGAAGAAAAATCACCATCTTTTTGATAGTTTATAATCATAATGAGTATCTTTTTTATCGTTCCTGTATCACCTGAACTCTTTGCCCACATTGTATGAAAACACTCACTGCAATAAAACACTGTGAATTGAATTGAGACTGACTGTGTGTGTGTGTAATTCAGAACGTCTAAGTGACCATGTGTGAAGTTAAGTGCTTGAATACAACAATCAATATACTGTTAACAACCAATCATCTCCCTTTCTCTGTCTCTCTGGCCTGAGTGTTTTAATAGCTTGTACACTCTCAGTGGATAATAATGAAATCAGTTTTGTGTGCTGAAATATTTCTGCTGTATGGTCATTTTCTATTATTATTATTTGCTTAAAACTCTACTTTTACCAACTAGATTTTAGCTAAGAAATGTAAATGGTGATATTTTTACAATGGAGAAGCTAACTTCTGCTTTAAGACTTCAGTCCCAGTTGTTTTCAGTACTAAGGAGAGATTGGATTGAGTACATATCCCCTATAAGATCAGATTTTGTTTAACTGAATAAAATAAAGACAGTCGTGATTTAGTGACTTAGCGCAGACATTTCACAAAATGTGGGTTGGGTGTTCTTTAATTATTTTTTGTTTGATTTTATTTTTCCTTATTATTTTCATATAGAGAATGCATGTGATCTATTCTTCAAATGTATAAAGAATATATTCCTTGGTTCCAAGTAATTCAATATTTTATTTGTGGTTATAATATTTTATAAATATAATATTTTGTGGTTATCTTAGTATTTTACATTGATAAGGTTTGTACTTCTCTATAGTGATTATTTGTTTTTGCTCTGTTTTTTTTTTTTTTTTTATTAACAAAAATAAAAATATTTTAAAAAGAAAATGTGAGTGGTGCATTTTTGGTGCATTTATAATAATTCTGGTCTCTCTGGTCCATTTTATTATCAGCCAGGAGAAAATAAGTCATAAAGTAATAGCACACAAAACTAGTCAACAAACTGCACAATTTGCAATATCATTAATGTCCATAAAACTAGCTAAACTGATGCAGCAACCGCTAATGAATTACAATCATTACTTGAGTGTCAGTACACCTGCTGGCACAGTCACACAGAGTGTGTGTTATGTGGTACCTTGATACTGTAGTGGGATGTCTATTTTAGGTCCGATCACATAGTGACCTTCCTCCAGACTGTGGGCAGTGACGGTGGTCCACTGTCTGCAGGAGTGAAGCAAAATCACGTCGTCCTCCGACAGACCCTCCACATTCTCACCTGCACATGCACAAAAATGCACAACTGATATGATCATTCAGCATTTACAGGTTCAGCACTGATACAAAAAAGATGAATTGGCTGATACTTGTTTTTTTCGAGATGATCTGCATCAGTAATGCTTGGCTAACTCTACATTAACTCAAATTAAATAACAAATCAAACAACTTCTATAAGTATATCAAACCTTACCCAGAGGCATACAGTACACTCACATTAACCCATGTACTATATAGCAAATCTAAACTTGATTGTTATACCGTTGAAAAATGTTCAGTAAACTATATTATCGCCCAGCGATATACTGTATATAAAGTTGTATATATTATATGCAACTTGATTCGCATACATACAGAACACTAATGTAAAGTTATATATATATTGTACTGTACATATCATATATGTTACAAACCTCAACTTCCTGTTTTTTTCTATTTTGTCACTGTAACTACTATATTATTAACCAGGTCTTTATGTAAAGTTGGATTTATAAGTATGTCCAAATTTATCCGCATATATACAGTAGACTCACGTAAGGCGATATATACTATACACAGCATATATCAACAGATTGATTGCTTGTATCGTCGCAAAATATACATTTCACAGAATTTTTTTCTAAATTACCTGGTTTTATTCAAGTCAAAATATGATTTAACATTTCTGAATCAACTTAAATACATTCATTTATACCAACAAAATTACAATGTATGAGTTAAATCAATTATAATAAACATTAGCATCATGATTTTCTGTAAAGCTGCTCTGAAACCATGTGTATTGTGATAAATAAATCATGATACATTATATAAATAAATTAGATTTGACATTATTCCTTTCACACACCCATAAAAGTTGACCATGAATTGTAAATCACGAAACACATAAGGCACAAAAGCTACAAAACTATAAATCCGGATGCATCTGCCCTTAATTTGTAGCTTTAACACACACACACACACACACACACACACACACACACACACACACACACACACACACACACACACACACACACACACACACACACACACACACACAAACACACAAACATCAAATGAGTTCTTTGAACTTCCTCACATGGGGTTTATGGGAGAGGACTGAGGTCAGCAATCAGACACAAACAACATCACCTCACACACATCAGGCTCATCTCTCCGCTGAAGAAAGGATGAATGGACAGAGAGAGAGAGGTGAACTGTATTGATCGGGCATTTAAACGCATTCCTCATTGAGACGAGTCTCAAACAGATGCTTTACGCAGCGAACGAGTCCAACACACACACACTCTCTGCAGATTGTCTGTTGTGTATAATTACTGCTGTCTGTGCTGATACAGTGAGATCCTCCTACACACACAAACACATTACAGCAGAATCTAATCAAGCAGATGATCTGACGGTTTAAAATTAGCATTACAATCAACAGGAACAATGTTAAAAAACCTTTATTATCAAATCTGTTATCACTCTACCATGTTTATACTGTAACATATTAGTGTATTTATTGCACTTTAAAAGACTGTTCACACCAAGGTTGATAACCTTACTATAGCCATATACATTTTTAACTATGTGGGAAAAAAAGGTCCATTGCACAATGTCAATACTTTGCGATGTATAAAGCAGAGCTCTCAAACTGAATCTGAACATCTGCACAGGGAGCTTCGTATTGGTGAATTTCGCATTCACACGGATTCCTATTGAAAAGACTGAATTTTGCCTGTGAAATCTGCTGAGCAACGCGACTGCACCTTAAAGGCCCACTGAAGTGCCTTTAAACGCGCAGCATTATTCAATCCGTTGACGTAATTTCCACTGAAAAACAGGAAGACAAGGCTGGGAATCGAGCAGCTCCTAGCCTTTTTAAAATAGCCAATAGCTTTCAGTTTATATCACAGATCGACCAGAGCTGTTGAGCTCCGTAAAGCCGCAGTTTCCTTCTAATCTCTAACCGTTTCTCCTCTTAATATCCTCCATATCGCTTTAAAATAAAGCATTCTGTGTAGAATTCAAATGGGTCCGATACGTTTTGTGGTCTGCGGCGACTCGCACATATGATCCGCTCTGTGTTATTGTGTCTCTGGACCGGAGCAGACTGTCGGTTCGTGTGATACTAACGTGAAACCAGACTTCAACAGACTTCAGACATGACCTATATAGTGCACTATGTGCCATTCACCATGTAGAAAATAGTACATATGTGAACAAGTGACCGATTTCAGCAGCAGTCTCAGCATCTATTTATAATGTAGGGGGCGGAGCTTCAGATCCTAGAGAGCATTTGATTGGACAGAAAATCTGACGAGAAGCTGAAGTGCAGAGTGATGTCATCAAAATCATTGATCCATATTGGCGGAAGTGAGAGACTAAGTTTTGAACGCTTATATCTTCTAAATTTTAATTTTGTCATTGTTTTTCATACTAAAAGCCAAAAAACTTCAATTTGGATTTCATGCAGACTTTGATCGAATATTGAAGTCCACATCGCAACTATAACGATAACAACAAAGAGTAACAATATCATTGGAATATCTTTTCTCCAACTGATGAACTATACAAACATTGTCAGATTCTGAATCCATCTGACTTTAAAGAGATGGAAAATGTAAAGCGACAGACGATAAAGCTGCATCACACACTTGAAATAAACCAGAATATTATTGTTTGTTGGTGTGGACACTCATAGTTATAGTTATCATTCTTTGGGTAGACAGTCAGGCATTATAAGTATGCAATACATGCGCATAAAATAAACAAAAAGTATCAATCCATTATGGTCGTGGCAATGGGCCTTACTCAGGCTAGATAGATGCCACGTTTAATTTAACACAAAATGTAAAAGTCTTGCCACTGAATTGTCTGAAGTTTTCAGCTAGTTGGCGTAATGGAAAATTAAGTTCTGGATTGTTTGCTTGTGTTAAAAAGAACCATTTTCAGCATGTTTTTTTTTCTAAGAATGCCCAAATCTATTTTATTTTCCTGTTTTCCTCATCTAATTAATTTCCCTCTGATTCAATCATCTTTACAGAAGAGCTGTTTTATGTTTAAAGGGTTAATTCACCCACCCAAAATACCAATACTTTAAGGTAGGGGTGAATTTACGATGATTGGGACACTTTTTGCCATTGATATGACTTGACACCAACCTGATTTCACTCCTAAAGAAATGTCAGAAAATGTATTTCTGGGTGCAAAATATCACCAGAGAATATGGAGTCTAACTATAATGCAAACACAAAAACTCCCTGGAAAAGTCTGTGAAACTCATGTAAAAGGTGTATAAAAAGATGATCAGCCACATATGCAGCAATTGAAAATTGATTATTTTAGTTCCAATTCAGAATCTTTTTTCCCACCATAGATTAGAGTCAAACTTTCACATACACACACACACTCACACAGTCGACATTGATGGGAGATTAATTCTGTGTTCCTCGGTTGTGATTGCTGAGTAAATGTTGGAGTTTCTCCTGCAGGAGGTTGTTTAGTATTCAACACACACTACAGCGCATTACAACATTAACATATGAAAAGAGCTGCAGCTCTTTAACACACAACACACACTCTGTCACCTTTAGCCAAAAGACAAGTCAACTACACACTTCACTGAGGATTCTGTGTTACAAACATTTACACAACGTTTCATTAGTTTCATGCGATACAAAATTACATTTTGTCAGGGTTTGTTAAACTATCCCGAGTGTTTCCAGAATTACTTTGCATAATCAGAGCCAAAAAATCATTAATATGCAAGCGAAATGTCATGTTTCTTATTCCACAAACTTTGATTCGGCAACAAGCTGAAGAATCTTTGACGCGACGCGGCGCAACAGCGTCAAACAAACTCTCGCGCCCGATCTTGTCCGTTTATAACTACGTTCAATAACTCTGATGCTTTCTTACCGTGGCTCAGTCGCACGAGTGTCGGTAAGCGGAATTTGCTCACGATCACGTCCAACGGCAGCGACACGGAGCTCCACGAGAGTCCGGTAATGCTCGCGGATAGTTTCTCCATCTTTCATCCGTCACCATCATCATCATCACTCGCATCACGGGGACGGAACGGAACCGGTGTCAGGAGCGCATAGGGCCATGGTGAAGAGAAACGCGTGAGAGAAACTCTGAGTGTGAAGTGATGTGATCTAAACCGGACTCACCGAGCGAGGCGCGCGACACCCGCCCTCCTCCTCCTCCTCGCGCACCCGCACCCGCGCGCACCGGAACACCGGGCTGACAGTGCGCTGGAGATTCACATCACTTCAAAATGCCAATGGGTCTGTATTTTTTATGAAAGACGAAATACTTTTTAGATATTGTAAAGTACAACACTTGCGTGATTATTAATTAAAATGACATATTATTTCCAAGTTAAAGACCGTGGGAACCTTCTGGGGGTATTGGGGTTCTTGGCTTAATAGCATTTGCGTCATTGACTAATTATTTACAGTGAACAATAATCTTGTACTCAGGCCTATACTTTTATGATTAATACAAAAGTTAGTTTTACTAAAAAACTTTAAAGACACATGAAATCAAAACTTAAAGTCGCCATGAAATCAAAATATACCCTATTTACTTTGTTAGCTAGTGTTGTGGTGAACAATTCATCCATGCAAGTTAATACACAGAAAACAATTGTTTGCCGTGGTAATAATCAAAGTCTGAAAAGTTACTTCCGGTCTGGAATGGCGTTATTTTCTGATGATGTCAGTTTGACAAGCTCAAAAGCAATCTGGGGGACGTGGAGGCATAAAGTCTGATAAAGTCAAGGGAGAAGCCTATAGAGAGTGATAAAGTTGCTCCTGCTGCTAGCTCATGGACAGCTAATAGCCTACTCACGCTCTCCGTCTCTGCGAGATTCGGAAGGGAATGATTCAGATTTCTCTCGGCACAGCTAGAAGACTTACAGCTGTCAGACAGGTTGCTCACGTCACATCTACGTCGTCAAGCTCAGTTTGAGCCTGCACAGTTCGCCCAGCCATCAGGAAGTGAGTGCTTCTAATTGACTTCACTTTTCTCTGTTGAAACCTATGGGGTCGCTGTGTCCAGTTTATATACTGTCTATGGGTAGGACCAGAGTCATATAGAGAGACCTCTATATATGGCTCTGGGTTGAACACGCTTAACCACTCCCCTCAAGCCGTTAGTCTATGAGCAAAGATGGAGAGGAGGAGCGCTGAAGTAAAACCCATGCCCTCTGTTCAATATTCCCTTTCACTTGGAAATACGTCACAACACTGGAGAAAAGTCCTAAACCTACCAATCTCCACCCCCTGATCCCTAAACCCACCCCTAAACCTACCCATCTCCACCCCCTGATCCCTAAACCCACCCCTAAACCTATCAATCTCCACCCCCTGATCCCTAAACCCACCCCTAAACCTACCCATCTCCACCCCCTGATCCCTAAACCCACCCCTAAACCTACCAATCTCCACCCCCTGATCCCTAAACCCACCCCTAAACCTACCAATCTCCACCCCCTGATCCCTAAACCCACCCCTAAACCTACCCATCTCCACCCCCTGATCCCTAAACCCACCCCTAAACCTACCCATCTCCACCCCCTGATCCCTAAACCCACCCCTAAACCTACCCATCTCCACCCCCTGATCCCTAAACCCACCCCTAAACCTACCCATCTCCACCCCCTGATCCCTAAACCCACCCATAAACCTACCCATCTCCACCCCCTGATCCCTAAACCCACCCCTAAACCTACCAATCTCCACCCCCTGATCCCTAAACCTACCAATCTCCACCCCCTGATCCCTAAACCTACCCATCTCCACCCCCTGATCCCTAAACCCACCCCTAAACCTACCCATCTCCACCCCTGATCCCTAAACCCACCCCTAAACCTACCCATCTCCACCCCCTGATCCCTAAACCCACCCATAAACCTACCCATCTCCACCCCCTGATCCCTAAACCCACCCCTAAACCTACCAATCTCCACCCCCTGATCCCTAAACCTACCCATCTCCACCCCCTGATCCCTAAACCCACCCCTAAACCTACCCATCTCCACCCCCTGATCCCTAAACCCACCCCTAAACCTACCCATCTCCACCCCCTGATCCCTAAACCCACCCCTAAACCTACCCATCTCCACCCCCTGATCCCTAAACCCACCCCTAAACCTACCCATCTCCACCCCCTGATCCCTAAACCTACCCATCTCCACCCCCTGATCCCTAAACCCACCCCTAAACCTACCCATCTCCACCCCTGATCCCTAAACCCACCCCTAAACCTACCCATCTCCACCCCCTGATCCCTAAACCCACCCATAAACCTACCCATCTCCACCCCCTGATCCCTAAACCCACCCCTAAACCTACCCATCTCCACCCCCTGATCCCTAAACCTACCCATCTCCACCCCCTGATCCCTAAACCTACCCATCTCCACCCCCTGATCCCTAAACCCACCCCTAAACCTACCCATCTCCACCCCTGATCCCTAAACCCACCCCTAAACCTACCCATCTCCACCCCCTGATCCCTAAACCCACCCCTAAACCTACCAATCTCCACCCCCTGATCCCTAAACCTACCCATCTCCACCCCCTGATCCCTAAACCCACCCCTAAACCTACCCATCTCCACCCCTGATCCCTAAACCCACCCCTAAACCTACCCATCTCCACCCCCTGATCCCTAAACCCACCCCTAAACCTACCCATCTCCACCCCCTGATCCCTAAACCCACCCCTAAACCTACCCATCTCCACCCCCTGATCCCTAAACCCACCCATAAACCTACCCATCTCCACCCCTTAGATCTGGATACAACTCCGTCCCCTGGACCTTGTGTACTGCAGTGAAGTGCTACTGAATATTTTAGCCTGTTGTGTTGTCTATAAGCTAGTGCGCTCCAAAACAATTACATACTTCTCATTTAGTAGATAAAAGCATTCAAAACGTACAGTCTCTTACTTCCGTCAATATAGATCAATGATTTTGATGACATAACTAATTTTTTTGGCTCTCTAGAATCTGAAGCGTCCTGCAGCTGAACCTGTCACTTGTTCACACAGTTATATTTTCTATGTGGTGAATGGCACATAGTGCACTATTATAGGGGATAAGGAACGATTCAGACAGTGTAAATATTCTTTCCATTGGGGCAAATGAAGTCTGGATTCATGTTAGTGTTACGCGACCCGCCGTAGTGCGCACAGTCTGCTCCGGTCCTGAGACACGATACACGGAGCGGATCATATGCGGGAATCAGCACAGACCACTAAAACGTATCGGACCCATTTGAATTCTGCACAGAATACTACATTTTAAAGCGATATGGAGGAGATCAGGAGGAAACTGCGGCTTTACCGGGCTCAATGGCTCTGGACAGGCTTTGCTATAAACGAAACGCTATTGGCTATTTTTTAAAGAGGAGGGGCTGCTCGATATGCCCCGCCCTGTATTTCTGTTTCAGTGGAAATTATGTCAACACACTGAATAATGCTGGGCGTTTCAAGGCACTTCAAAGCAAATCTCAATATGTAAACTTAACTATTGTATATCTAATAATAACAACAACAATAAATAGAGTAATTATGATTCTATGTAGTGACCTATACGATGACCCTGACTGAAATTGCACGAGCGACCAACCGTTGCTACAGAGGAACGTTTCTGTTCCAGAGCTTTACTTGGCTTGAGGTGATGCGATATGACTAAAAACTTGCGGTCACATTAAAGAAATTTCAAAAATGTTTCAGTGTCAGTAGTTTAGCAACGGTCACCGTTATTTTGCCAAGACAGACATGTTCCTGGATCAACATATTTTGTTGATCTTGGAACAAAATTGCTGTTTGAAAATGTAGTCCTAACCCTAAACCTAACTTATTGCTAAAATCAGGGGCTGTTTACATGACAGTTTTCAACTAAAAACGAGTTTTGGCGGCCTGAAAACGCAAACTTTTGAAACCGGGTTTCAAAGTGCTAGTTTTAAAATAAGTCAAACAAATTTTAGTCAAACAAACTGACATCGCCAACTATTGGCCTGGCATGAAATAGGTCTACAGCGTTTTTTAATCGTTTCGCGGGTCCATGTGGGGATCGGTTTGACAGCGTCGTCGTCTGTAAAAAAAAGGAAAAAAAGAAAAAAAAGTTTAGTTTTTTGTACATCGTTGTCATGTAGCCTAAACGTATACCCTTTCATAGGGAAAGGATAGGTGAATAACACTGAATCTGATGTAGAAGCACCTAACTCTAAATTTGACAAATTGTAAACTTGTCCCTCAAATCTGATTGGTTGATTGGATGTTCCAGGATCAACAAAGATGAAATCATGCACACTGTTTAGGTCACGTATGAATTACATTCACATTCAAAGCAAGCAACTTTCTGTTGGTCAACACGGTGAATCGACAACATCCGCAAGACAGTACAATTAGAAAAAGACTGAACAATGGCATGTTTGGATGGAAGGGTTGCCAGGAGAAGCCTATTCTCTCTAAAAAGAACATGGCCGCACGGCTTAGGTTTGCAAAGTTGTGTCCGAACAAACCACAAGACTTCTGGAACAACGTGCTTTGGACAGACGAGACCAAAGTGGAGATGTTTGGCCATAATGCACAGCGCCAAGTCAGGCGAAAACTAAACACACATATCAGCACAAACACCTCATACCAACTGTCAAGCACGCGTGTGTGTGTGTGTAATATACAAGCTCATGAAAAGTCATAACAAAATCATTACACATAATTACAACAACCCTAAAATAGCCATATAGTGATATGAGATAATGCTGAACCTTTCGTGTTTTTTTAACGGGATGTGTGAATGTAATCCTGCCAGCAGCCAGCAGAGGAAGACAGCGAGACTGAAGAAATTAAATTCACACTGATACTGTGAGTAAAACTGTCTGATTTGGAGTGTATATATTAGAATTCACATAGACAAGATTAATAATTTCTCTTTAGACTATAAAAAATGCATTTAAAATGCTAATTCTGCCTGGCCCAGTGAAAGAATCGAATAGTGAACAACTGTTACATTCCGATCTTACTGAACACACACACAGTTCATGTTCAAATGTGTTTTATTGTACCATGTTATTTTGTTTGCTTTTCCCTTTAAAGTTAAAACAATCTGCATAAATGTGGAGGTAGAAACGGATTTCTTTCTATAGCTCATTCACACAAATGAACACATTCTCACAAACACTGTAAAGGTGAATCTCATGTTATGAAACATGTTCAGGTTATAATTCAACTCCAATCAAAAATAATAATAGCCTGTGACATTTTCATGACATCCTCCCCAATTCTCAATACTGTATGAACAAACTTATTAAAGTAATGCAAAAAAAACCCAGTACATTACAACGTATTTATATACACATTAATGCTGATTTGAATAATAAAAAAATGTGCATTGGAAACATGTCCAGACAGATATCAGTAATGGAAAATAAATTCATAACACTTGACCCCTAGTTTAAATGTGCTTAACTGCCATTAAAAATAGTGTAACAAAGAATAAAAATCCTAAAAAACAGGCTTAATTTTTTTGATGCGTAATTTACGTTTGTATCTTTTAGTATTGGGGACAAAATGTGATCCGAACATGTTTTCATGAGATTCACTCGCAAAATGATTTCTTGATGGGCATTGAAGTGATCCATAAACTCATCATGCCTTTCCCGTCATCAAATAAATACAGTTTTAGTAAAGTGCTTGAGAGGTTATGACACTTCACCCCGTGACCTCAGTAATTATAATATTTCCTAAGAACAAGAGCCCAGTGTATCCCGTACACAGCCGTGACATAGTAAATTGATATGAAAGCAGTCGTGAATGTAGTTCAGGTTATAGCATTCAATCGTTTAAAAATTATTTTAGCGTTTCTACTAGAAAGTAACACATGGAGTAATGAAACCATGGAGGAGTGGGAAAGACAGAGACCAAGAAAAGTGAATATTTCAGTGAACGGGAGAGCAAACAGGCGAGAATGAAATCCAACTGTGAGAAGAAGAAACCTGCAGGACTAGGAATAGAGGAGGTTTAGAGCCGCGTAACGTTTCATTCGAGCCAGCTGAGGTTCAGGCAGCGAGCGATGAAGGCGTACGTGTCCGCCACCTCCTGAATCACTTTACTGGTGGGTTTTCCTGCACCGTGGCCTGACTTAGTGTCCACGTAGATAAAGAGAGGGTTTGACTGGCCGGGACAGTGACCAATCTCGTTCTGCAGGGTGGCGATGTATTTTAATGAGTGTAGCGGCACCACGCGGTCATCGTGGTCGCCCGTCAACAACAGGACAGCGGGATACTGAACCCCGTCGCCTTCTGGAACACGGATATTGTGAAGAGGAGAATACCTGCAGGGTCAGAACGTTTACAGCTCTTTAACTTCATAACAGAGAATGTTTTTGCAGTCATGTCAGTGACGCACAATACAATGCATGCACAATAAAATAAAAAGCTAAACAAAATCTAATAAAAAATTATAATTTTCACGATATTGAAAATAAGAAACATTTTAATGCAACATATTCAGTTGGTGTGCTGACATTACACAAATTACATAAAAACAAATTGTGGTTTATAATCGAACTGGATGAGCAAATCAATGGTAATATTTTAGTCATTTTATTTATATTATATTACAGCATATATTACTATTTTTAATTTATAATTTTAGCATTTTACTTTTTAGCAATTTTATGTGCTTGTATTATTAGTTTTTTAAAATATATATATTTCTATTTAGTAGAGATGCTCGATTCTGGATAAATTGAGAATCACGATTTTCCCACAACTCTGTATAGACAACTAAACAAAATAACAAATAAAAAACAAAACAAATAAAAAATATTTCATTCATTTGATTTTTTTTTTAAATGGGGTTGAATGAATGATTGAATGACTCACTCATAAAGACTTAAATTGTTTCATTACTGGAGGAATCAGCGTTGAATATATTGAATGAATGATTTAATGAAAAATACATTTTTAACAGTCACTTGTCGCCACCTACTGGTGTAATTGATACAATAATTAGTTGCTTTTAAAAGGTGATTTACTCTATTTTGATCGCTTCCGTAGACACTGGGTGCTTATATAACTATAAACTTCTTTTCCTAGTACTTCTGTGATAATTAATTACTGTAACACAGAAATTATGATACTTTGTGGATGAAAAGATGCTATTTTATACCTGTAAGTTTTAATAGACAGCAAAATCGTTGTAATTTAAGAATAAAACTGATATACGCTACTATTTTAGCTTTGTTTTTTTTTGTCATTTTAGTACTTTTTATTATTATTTCAGTTAATTACCAAGGAAACATTAATAATTTTCCTTTTTTCATCTATTTATATTTTATTTGAGCTATTTTAATTATGATTTTTATTTTTTATTTAGTTAACAACACCAACGCGGTATATTATTATAAAATAACCAAATAATTTATAAAAGTATATTAATATATAAAGGTAAATTAGATTTAATAATATCTTATTAAATCTAATTTACCTTTATATATTAATATTAATAAATACCTTACATATTTTAATCATACTGCTGTTGCCACCATACTATAAAATCAATTATCCATTTGACATTGTGCATTACAAAGACTTTACCACAGTTAATGGGGTAAAATCACAGAAACACAAAGTCTAGAGTGCCGTGCTGCTTTAATTGACATGTGAATGTCTCAGATGATCTGTGTGAAAGTAAACTCACTTGATTAACCAATCAAACTGCTCTTTGAGTTCAGAGCAGCCGAAATCGGAGGTCCAAGCGTGCCCGATGGTGAACTTATGAAACTTTAACATGTCCATGACGCCGACCTGAGCCACAGCACAGCCGAACAGATCGGGCCTCTGATTCACACACGCCGCTGCAGGAGACAGGAGTCAGTACCAGGAGAATACAAACGTGTGTGTGTGTGTGTGTGTGTGCGTGTGTGTCGTACCCACGAGCAGCCCCCCGTTAGAGCCTCCGTTGATGGTAATTTTGCTGGAGGAAGAGTAACCCTCCTTTATTAGATACTCGGCTGCACACTGAAAGTCAGTGAAACAGTTCTGCTTATTGGCCAACATCCCAGCTGCACAGGAACAGAGAAAGGTAAAAGTAAGAGACACTTTTAATGTTATAGTATGCACACTAGCGTTCAATAGTTTGGGGTCGATTATTCTCTTCTGCTCACAAGGCTGCATTTATTTGATCAAAACTACAGTAAAACAGTAACAAAAACTACAGTAAAAAAATCGTACTCAATTCAAAAATCTAACTTTTCAATGGTAGCGTGCTATTTTTTTTTTGTAAGCAGGATATATAATGCATAGAATGCAAATTTCTCATTTTCTATTTAAGAACATGTGTACAGATCAATTCCTGATTAAGTCCAGAATTACAGTCACATGCCTTTATGCCACGTCTCTCCATATTCTCCACCTCCTCTGATGTTGGCCACAGCTAAAACTCCTCCCAGATGCCGGACAAATATCAGCCGGGAAACGCTGGAAAACAAACGGGAACGGGACAGGTGTTTACAGGAACAGGAGGGAGATGCATGTGTGGAGTGTGTGATTGGCTGTGTGTTTTGGTTTGGATTGTACCTGTAGCTCGGTGTGATGGAAATATTGAAACCTCCGTATCCGTATAAGAAGGCGGGATGGGAACCATCCAGCTCGATTCCTTTCTTATGGACAATAAACATTGGGATTTGGGTGCCGTCTTTACTGGGATAAAACACCTGTAAGAAACACAGACATAAAGTGAAGATGAGAGAGAGAGAGAGAGAGAGAGAGAGAGAGAGAGAGATTGATAGACAGACAGATTGATAGATAGACAGACACAGACAGACACAGAGACAGACAGACAGATTGATAGACAGACAGACACACACAGACAGAGACAGACAGAGAGAGACAGACAGACATATGGTCAGACAGATAGACACCGAGACAGACAGATTGATAGACAGACAGACAGACAGATGGTCAGACAGACAGACAGACAGGCAGACAGACAGAGAGAGACAGACAGAGAGGCAGACAGACAGAGAGAGAGAGAGACAGACAGACAGACAGGTGAGCCAGTGTGTTGCTGTACCTGAGTGGTCTGGTAGTCAGCAGGACTGATGCCCTTCACTGTGACCTCTCTGAAGACGTGTGGCTTCAGCGGCTCTTTAGTCAGATCACAGTGATAGATGATCGCTGCAGGAAAGCACAGCACATGTCACTCCAGACACACCGGTTACAACATAACCTGACTGTTATTAATGAGTGGAAGCTTCTGAATCTTGACGGACCTGGAGACAAAAACGAGGTGAAGCTGTAAAATATCTCGGAGTCTTTCTTCCTCCCAGTGAAGCCCACGATCGAGCCGACGTCCAGCGGAAACGTGCGGATCTCCTCACCCGAGGACAGACGGAACATCTTCAGCACGTTCTTCACGTCATGGAGGAAACACACAAACAGGAAACTGGAGTACGTGCAGGTAGCAAACACTGAGAGAGAGAGATGAAGAGAAATTATGCTTTAATTATCATCATCATCATAAACCACTGACAAAGTAAAATTATAAAATTAAAATAAATATAATATACATATATAATAGATTTGTATACATATTTTATACATATATTAAATAATAATAAATAATACTATATATTATAATTATATATTAGTTAATAAATAAACTGAATATTAAAATATACTGTATGTTGTTTCTACATTAATTTGGAGATATAAAAATATATTAAAAACTTTAATGTTAAGTGCAATTAATCTTGATTATTACAGACAAAATGAGCGAATTATTAGTTAATTTTTTTTAATCGACTGACAACACTAATTATTTATATAATAAATAAGTATATATAATACGTATATATTACGACGGGACATTTTTATCCATTTCTTTGATTGGACTGTTAAAAGTGGGAGACAGTTAATACAATTGAATGAATAGATTATGAAGATCATGACTTTTTTTGTTATAATACATGCAGATAAATTAGGCACAGTAAGTCCTGTGGCATTTATTAAGAAAGTAAATACAGTGAATCTTGATTTCACGTTATCCCTAAAAACCGCATCTCAGCTCACCGATGACATCTTTGTCATGTTGGGGAATGAGCTCTTTCCATTGGCTGGCGGACGGTTGGGCGAAGTCGATGTTGATGAGTCGATATTGAGGAGCGTCCAGGTTGGTTTTAAACGTGAAAACGGTTCCTTCATTTGTGACGTATTCATACTCCGCATCAAAGTTATCGATCAGCTTCACCCATGGCAACAAACCTACCATCAATAAGAGAGAAATGACACACTGGCAGCAGAAAACAAGTTTTTTTGTCTGAATAATAATGTTTCTGTGCGTCTGTACCAGTGATTCCCTGCGGGACGTCGTTCAGGTCACAGTACCACAGTCTATTGACGGGGTCACAGCCCTCTCTGATGGACAACAGCACGTAACGGCCGTCATCAGACACCTGAAAACACACACATACATTATATACCTCAAACATGATCAGAAATTAAGTACCGTCTGTGTGTGTGTGTTACCTCAGCACCGCCCATCCATTTCGGCTGATCGGGAAATTCGGCACACAGGACGTCCTGAGACTGAGGGGTTCCCAACACGTGATAGTACAACTTCTGGTGCAGGTTAGAGGACGTCTCAGTGCCTGAGAGACAGACAGAGAGAGTTTGATGAAAATCTCTTACCAGTGTTTTTATTGTTCACTAAAACTTAACAACTAAAACATTTTTTGGGTAATTTAAATAAATCTGAAATAAAAATTAGGGCAGTCAAGCGATACATTTTTTAAATATCCAATTAATTACATGATGTGGTGATTAATTAATCAAATTAATCGCACATAAATTTTGGCTGAGAAATTACCCCCCAAAAGATCATTTAAAGTCATTATTGTGTAAAATGAGAAAAGCATCACAAAACATTGCAAAAAGTAGCTTTAGAAAGAAATATTATATTTGATTCTACATAGAATTTATTACACAAACTTTTATTCTTCAACTGCCATGATGGTGAGTAAATTATGAAAATTCTCCTTTTTGGGTGAACTATACCTTTATAAGGTGTTTTTTTATTAATATGGAAATGTGATTTTAAAAAAAAATTCTCTAAATAAGAAACTAAAGCGCAAATTCGTTCAGAAACTGCTGTGTTGCTCGGAGAAGCACAGTCGGCTTTATAGATAACAAAAACAGACAATATTGAGTCTAAAATATATCAGAATATTAACTTCTTATTGATTGAACTGTTGTATAAAATCAGTATCACATTTGCACTCGTGTTATTCGGGACAAAAACAGCACTTGTGTGATATTGCACTCATTACTCGTGTGATATTGCTTAACTATATCATATGATATAAATATGAGACTAAAACTCATACAGAGGCATTTTTGCCCCAATATCTTGAATTTTAGGGTCATTCTAACTGCATTCTATAATCTCCGTCACACAGCGAGTTATATCCCTGTTTCATGAACGTCACCATCAACGTTATTTTTTTCCATAACTAATTCATTAAATGAACGCGTTACATCGACAGCCCTAATTAAAATAAATGTAATGTTAAATGGAAATATTAAACAAATAAAAAATGAATAAAACAAATTAAAATGAAAATGAAAAAATAAATGCTAATGCAAAATATTAATAAATACTAATAGTATTGTATAATATAGTAGGGCTGTTAAACGATTAATCGCATACAAAATAAAAGTTTGTGTTTACATAATGAATGTGTGTGTACTGTGTATAATTATTTTGTATATATAAATACACACACGTTCATGTATATATTTAAGAAAAATTTGTTATTTATATATAAAATATTTATAATTTCTATATAATATAAATTATATATAAATCTATATACAGTATATACATGCAAATATTTCTTAAATATATACAAGCATGTGTGTGTATTTAAATATATAAAATAATTATACACAGTACACACACATTTATTATGTAAACACAAACTTTTATTTTGGATGCGATTAATCGTGATTAATCGTTTAACAGCCCTATAATATAGTATATGATAATACTTAAATAACATGTATCTCACACCTGCATGTGTGAGTTTGTGTATCGTGTGTGTGTGTGTGTGTGTTTACCGTCACTCTTGCCCTCCTGCTCGGGGTAAGAGTTGTAGAAGAGCCCCTTTCCATCGTGAGTCCAGGACATGCAGGTGAATTTGACCCTCTCCAGCTGATCCTCCAGAAGTACGGCGCCGTCCACACGCAAGAACCGGATCTCGACCCAGTCCGAGCCGCTGGCGCTGGTACCGTACGCCAGGTACTCGCCATCCTCAGAGAACGCATAACCTGCCAATGAGCAGCAGGCTTTAGCTGACATCCACACACACCTCACATCCTTCACGAAACTAACACGGATTCATCCAGCACCTCGTAAAGCAACCGTCCCGTCCTCGGAGAAGGTGTTTGGGTCCAGGAACACGCTGGGTTCTGCCTCAAGGTTCTCCTGCATGTACATAACACTCTGGTTCTGCAGACCCGTGTTGTAAAAGTGAAAATACCTACAGGAGATGGGGAAATGTTTCGTTTACATTTACATTTATTCATTTAGCAGACGCTTTTATCCAAAGCGACTTACAAATGAGAAACAATAGAAGCAATTAAACTAGCAGTAGGACAACAGTATGTAAGTGCTATGACCCTTAACAGTACAAGCCAATGCAATATTATGTTTTTTTTTTTTTTTTTAAGTTAGAATAGAGAAGAAAGTGTTAGTATTACTGGATCAAGTGCTGCCGAAAAAGATACGTCTTCAGCAGTTTCTTAAAAATGGCTATAGACTCAGCAGCTCTGGCTGAGTTAGGCAGATCATTCCACCAGCAGGGAACAGTCATGGTGACGGTCCGAGAGAGTTTCTTAGTGCTTCCAAAAACACACAGATATACACTACTGTCCAAAGGTTTGGGGTCGGCAAGATTTGTGAATGTTTTTTAAATATGTCTCTTATGCTCACCAAGGCTGCATTTATTTGATAAAAAAAAAGGAGTAATATTGTGAAGTATTATTAAAAATCTAAATACCTTTTCTATTTGAATATATTGTCAAAATGTAATTTATTCCTGTGATCAAAGCTGAATTTTCAGCATCATTACTCCAGTCTTCAGTGTCACATGATCCTTCAGAAATCATTCTAATATTCCTATTTCATTTAAATGCTGTTCTATGTCATTCATTATTCATTAAATAATAATAATATTGTTGTTTTTACTGTATTTTAAAGAAACTTCTTTCAAGAGCATAAAAAGTTCTTAATTATTCCAAACTTTTAACCGGTAGTCTGCATGCTTGAAAATACAAAATAAGAGCTCATCAGAGTTTAAGGAACATCTGACACTCAAAACAATGTGTATTTTAAGGTTTATTCTGTTGGAATGCACTGATTTCCATGTTATGCGCATTATTACTGTAAAGCCTCTTTCCGCTCGTTGTTCTCAGTGTCTGTTCTCCGCCTCACCTGTTCCCGCGTTTGAAGGGACAGCTGTATTTGGGGTAGTCATAGAGTTCAGTCATGCGATCCTTGAAGACGTCTCTGACCTCACACTGCTCCAGGAACGGCAGGGTCAGCTGATTCTGAGCGTTCACGAAGGCCTGGCAGATACAGAAAGAGTCACGTCTCAGATACACTGGGTCAGGGGTTCATGAGGAGAGTGGAGAGGTGTTGTGTGTGAGATCACCTGTGTTTTTTCACTGTCGGGATCCTCCAGCCAGCTGTACGGGTCAGGCACTTTACAGCCATGATAGTCGTCCACCTGATAACACACACACACACACACACACACACACACACACATCACATGCATCACATGAGCAGTGAGGTCACTATGGCAACACGATCACATCACTACAGGTGGAAACCTGGCAAAATTAATATAATACTTAATATAATATAATTATATTAATATAATTATGAATTTATAACAGTATATATGTACATACAGACACATTTTATAAGGAAAAATAATGTCAAAATGACACAAGGCAATTTCTCAAGTGAACAACCAGGACCTCCATTCATTCTTTCTTTCTTTCGGTTTTATCAGTTTCTCATAAGTTCATTTACTCATTCATCCCACTATTTTCATTAATTCGCTCAGTCTTTCATGGGTAAATTTTTAATCCCAGCCATTCTTTAATCTTGTATTTATTTATTCTAATATAAATTCATGAATTTATTCACCCATTCATTCTAATTCCTTTATGCGTTTATGTATTTTATCCATTCTTTATATATAAATACATATATATTACTATGATACCTTACTATACTATAACTATATCTTACTATATTACTACTATATATATGACCAATACTATCTATCTCATCTTTCCTTCATCCATCTATTATTCATTAAAGCAATTATTAACATCAAACTTTATATTTCATTAATTTATATTCTCTCGTGCATTGATTTATTCTCTCAGTCAATCGTTCATTTATTTGTCAATTATTTATTTCTCGATCCATTCATTCCTTATTTTATCCATTTGTTCTCATTCATCCTTCCATCTATTCATTCATGTAAGTTACTCTTTCTCTCTATTATTCAGTCACTCACCACTGATTCGTCTCTATATGAGTTTGGATACTGGAAAGCCATTATTCAGTGATCTTCAAAGCTGATGAACAGATGAAATAATGATATGATGAAATTAAATTAGACGAGTGTTGGGGAGTTCAGTGTGTTCGAGAGCCGCAGCACAATGTCCGGAATCAACAGGAAAAGAATTCTAGAAAAGACAAACGCGCCGAGGGGAAAGAGCGCTGAACTCACCACAGCGCCCTCTGCTGGTAGAGTCAGAAACACGCCGGGCACACAATAACGCATGAATGATGAACATTAACAAATATACGAATTAATATTATTTATGAGCCATGTTTATTATATGCAACATATCTGTTGCGTCTGTTGTTTTGGCAATATGTTTTCTTCTTCTATGTACTGTATGGTTTGGCACGGCGCTCGCTGCATAACGTTAAACAAAACTCGGGTGCGCGCGCGAAATTCGATGATTTTGAGTGAATACGACATTAATAACGTTCTGTTTATCACATGAATCATTAAAAATTATTCGAAAGACTTGAAATATTGCACAGGAACCATATCGGCTTCTTTTATGGTACCTTTATGTACTTTTTAGAGCTTGACAGTTGACCATCACCTCATCCTTCTCATGAGGGTGAGTAACGTTAACGTTAAATTACAGAAATGTTGTATTATTATTTGGGGTAAGGTAACTATTTCTTTCATAATGATTTTGCAAAGCTATGAAAGCCCATTTCTGCCACATAAGTAAAATCATGTTTTGGTTACTTACATAGAAATTCGAAAATATGACATGCTACATAGGCTACTACATCACAGTCACAGATACAATTTTAAAATTGACATACCTACTAAATCAAAATTACGAGATACATTTTTTGACAAGATGATATTAAAAGTTGAAATTTTGACTTTCTCTGTTATATTTGACTTTTTAAATCAGAATTTCGACATTTCATCTCATAATTATGACTTGGTATGTCATAATTTTGAGTTTTTATATATATATATATATCATATCATAATTATGATTTACAAAAGCATGTTTTTTTCTTATGTGGCGGAAAGGGTTTCCAGACCAAGTTGTTTGTTTGTTTGTTTGATTGATTGATTTATTGATTGATACTTTATATGAATTGTTCTGTAAGTTTTGCAACACAGGAATCAAACAAAACTTATAATAACAGTTTTTGTTTCATTTGTAAGTAAGCTATCAGCTAAATTACTTTTATTGATGGTTCATTATTCAGCACTGATCATGAGAATTGTATGAACAAAATGAACAGATATAAAACTATGTCATTTAGAGGCCATGTGAGCTTCTGCGAGGAAAAGAGCGAGGCAGACAGAAGGGGTGGAGGAAGACATCAGGGTGGAGTTTGTCAAGTGATGTGTGAATGAAAACGAAGGTTTCTACACATTCAAGAGAGAGAGAAACAGAGGTGGAGAACTTGACTGCAACCTCCTCGTACAGACAGCTGGAGAGAAACGCACACTGACTCATCTCAAACCTTCACAGTAAGTCTACATTTGACTCTATTTGAGCATCGTGTGAGCAGCGTATGAATCAGCTGAAGCTCCGTCTGAAGGAAACCTCTTCAGCTCAGATGTGCTGTGGTCACGGCTCTGTGTGTGTGAGAGCGAGAACTGCTCTTTTATTGAGTTTCATTCTTACGGGTTTGAATTCCCACATCAAACTGACATGACATGTACCTGTCAAACGTGCACTTTTGATCAGATCGGAATAAAAAAGATAGACTAAGTAAAAAATTTTGCATTTCTTAGAGGACACAACATTGTCTCTAAAATCCTTTAGAAGAAATACATATAGACACAAATGAGACATTTGTTGACATACAGTACAGTAAATGTATAGAGATTGCTATAAAATAAATGTGGAGAGCAGCTGAAGGTTTTTGCTTGTTTTGATTGCAAATTATTTTTGAGACATTATTGGAAAATCTCCGTTATCAGAACGTTCCTGCAAGGTTCTCTCAAAGTTATGAACTTGAAATTATGAAATTTGAATATTGTGCAAAAGTTCATTTATTTCAGTAATTCAACTTAAAAGGTGAAACTAATATATTATATAGACTCATTACATGCAAAGTGAGATATTTCAAGCCTTTATTTGTTATAATTTTGATGATTATGGCTTACAGTTTATGAAAACCTTTTCACAATATTCTAATTTTGAATTTGGGGTTTTCATAAGCTGTAAGCCATAATCATCAAAATTATAACTAATAAAGGCTTGAAATATCTCACTTTGCATGTAATGAGTCTATATAATATATTAGTTTCACCTTTTAACTTGAATTACTGAAATAAATGAACTTTTGCCCCATATTCAAATTTTTCGAGTCTCATTGTATTCCAGTAACATTCAAAGTTATCTGGTCCTGATAATGTTCTTGAAATGTTTGCACAAAAACATGGACTTTAAAAAAAAAAATGTTACTACTTGTTGCAGAATGCTCAGAGAACATTTAAAAGCAACGTTCCTATAATGTTTGGACGCTTTGAACGTTCAGGGAACATTCAGAAATGTCCATAACTTATTGGTAAAGTTAGCAAAGCATTCTTAGAATATATACATTTGAGTTTTGTCTTTTCAATGGCTCATTTTCTTAGGTGACTAGTAAAAGATTCACGTGTTCAATCACATTCAATGTTGGTTAGTTAGTTACTGTAAAGTTAGCAATCACTTACATTTTGTTCTTTGTTTATATTCAAATGATGAATTATAATGAAGTCAAATGAGTGAATTCAATCTTTTATATATATATATATATATATATATATATATATATATATATATATAAACTCCTATTTTAACTCATGCATGTCATTTTTGCCAGTAGCAAGCAGTCAGAACACCCTAGCGACTGCATTGGGAAATACAGAAAAAATTGTTTGAAATGACACTGATAATTATGTTTACCATTTTTCTTTCTGTCTGTCTGTCTGTCATACACAGGTATAATCTCAACTCGGTTTATTATGCCATCAAAAACACTTTGCGCCACAGCAAACGAGAGCATCGCTGTGCAAACTGAGGATGTGACACGCACCTGTCATGTTAAAGATCAATGTCAGATGGACTTTGACGAGTGGAAGGAAACCAGAGCTCGGACTTCATTACCTAGAAACCTCAGATTTACACATCACAATCAGGTACACACATACATACATACATACATGAACACTGGCTACAAAGATATATTTGGATGCTTAAATTGAAATAAAATAAATGTTAACTGAAATAAAATATGGGCCAAGCACAAAAAAGGCATGATGAGTTATACAAGCATGGCTGGGAGCATCAGACCAACTGCAACAATGAGTAATTAAAGATATTCTTTTATGATTTTAGTCAAAATAGCTGAAAATTAAAAAATTTAGTCACATGCAATATGATTTAATTGCTTATGCAATATAACCAATAGGTGGCGCTATTACTAAATTAAGGTGGTGTGGGGTGGTCAGTGTGAGGTGACAATGACATGTACAAAGTTTGGTGTCAATATGTCAAACCATTGCAGAGTTACAGCCTCAGAATCGGTCGGGCACCATGCCATCATATTTGTTGATGCGTTATTAGAAAATGGTTTGGTCTATCAAAAAGCTTTTAATAACTTTTTGCTGGTATAGGCTGAAGATGATCTGACCCGAGTTTGGTCTAAAAATCAGACCAATAGTCTCGGAGGAGTTTGAAAAAGTTGGTTTTCAATGAAATTCAAAATGGCAGACAGCAATTTCAACCAAATATGGCATAATTGCTATCATTGTTCTTGGTGTGTATCAAGGAATCTAACAACACCAGTTACATTAAAATAGTCTAAATTAATCAAAAGCTTTTAGCATTTTTAGAAATTTCATTACAAGTTAATTTTGAGTGCCTTCAGGGCATGGTGCTTATGACACATACCGAGTTCATAAAATACAGCATTTTATGACAAAATTTTATATTTTAAATATGACAAAAATTTGGTATCATTCAACTAGATATGCTTCACTGAATCAAAAGAGACCATTTTTTTGGGCAAAGCATTCATAAGTTATATATTGTTTTTCATATCTCTTGACCAGTAGGTGGCGCTGTGCCAAAACGCTGCAAGTTGCCTCAGGTCATACTTGAAATTATGTACCAAGTTTGGTCTTATTACTCCAAATCATTGTGGAGTTGCAGCCTCATTTTGGCGTGCTCTTGTTCAAATTCGTTTGCGCGTTATTCGATAACGGTTTTGTTTTTTTTGAAAATCTTTTAATGTTTTTTTTGCCATCATAGTTTGAAGATGATCCGAGCCAATTTTGGTGAAACTTTTCATGACCAAAAATGACGTCCTAGGGTGCAATCGAATTATCTTAAGCCAACGAAAAAGAGGAAACAATTTTGTTTCTAGCCCAATGGTTACTGAAGTTATTTAAAGGGGTGGTTGAGTATGATTTCACTTTTCTAACTTTAGTTAGTGTGTAATGTTGCTGTTTGAGCATAAACAACATCTGCAAAGTTACTACGCTCAAAGTTCAAAGCAAAGGGAGATATTTGCTTTTAAAGAAAAGCACTACAACAAACGGCTGGTAGGAACTACACGACATTCCTCCGGGTTTAGTGACATCAGCAAGCCTAAAATATACATAAGCCCCGCCCCCGGGAACACACAGTCCATGTTGAGAAGAGGAAGAGTTGTTGTAGTCGAGTACATTTGTGAGTCAGCTCAAACTTTAGCATCCATCTTTTCACATGCAATAGAAAGTCACTCTGTGTGCATCTCACAACAGTTCCTATATGAGCGATTTATAGATTACCATGACAGAATATGCTAATTGAAGATAGTTAACTCCACATCAGCAACATAAATTCATCAACTAACCATTCAGAGACGTCCTGTTGCTTCTACATGTTGTCACTTCTTCTCCATCTTTGTCTGACTCCGTTTTACAATTAAAGGCAGAACAGTTTCTGTCATTTTAGTGTGTCAGCGTGAGGTAATCGCAGCTGCTAACACACACACATACACACACACACACACACACACACACACACACACACACACACACGCTCTTGAAACCCCGCCCTCTGCAGCAGCTCATTTGCATTTAAAGGACCAGACACAAAACGGTGCGTTTTTGCAAACCCTCAAAAAGTGACAACTTTAACATGCTATATAAAAATATCTGTGGGGTATTTTGAGCTAAAACTTCTCACACACACATTCTGGGGACATCAGAGATGTATTTTACATCTTGTGAAAAGGCCATTTTATCACCCCTTTTTGGTGTCCGAAATCGAGTGCACTCATTCAATCCCATAATGCACCACAATAACGAGTGTACAACTGATGTACGCTCAACAGCTATCATCAATTTCCCACAAATGGTTATATGGGCTGCCATAGACTTCAAGAGAGGAAGAAGAAAACATTTTGATGCTCAGATTATTTAGATTAACTTGATGTAGTAAAATAAATAAAACTAAATAAATAACTAAATAAAAAAATTAAACTATAAAAAATGGCAAAAAAAAACAAAACCATTACTCAAAATGTAGCTAATATTAAAATTAAATAACACTGGTATGTCAAAAAACATATGAGGCTACGGCACATGAGAATTTAGAAATGATAAAAAGCCTTTATTTTTTCATGGCTATGACATTTTGAAAACATTCACATGTAACCGCACACCAACACACTGCGGCTAAGCCTTCATCAGGGTGTCTGGTACACTGGGATGCCATTGCGTTAGGTACAAAATATTAAATAAGTATCAATTCATTGTAAAGAACGATATCACAAGCACACTTTTCAAGTAAGACAGACGTTTCCAAGATTTGAAATGAATTACATGTGTGATAATGTGATGAACTCTGCTAATGGACCTGAGGAGAACTGACTTTATACATCCACTCACTAAAACACATTTCACATTTAAATGCTCTTGCACAAATATATTTCAAAGTATTCACTGTAGGGGAATTTGCAGTTAAGACCCGAGGACCAGATATGATGAATGAAGACCAGAAGTCAATCAATTAAAGAAAAGTTTACTGAAGAATAGTTTGCAGGTTCATCATCAGCAGAAGTTAGCTTCACACTCAGCAAGGAGTTCGTAGGCCGCTCTGCGTACACACTTATCACAGCAGCAATTATACTCTCACACAGGTCACTAAACTACGTCATCACGTCGGGTTTTGATTGGTTAAGGCATAGATAAACAAAGTGACCAACTGATGTCACAAATATGTGTTCCTAACTTCCTATGCTCTAGTTTGTTTGTCAGCTGTTCATTTCATCTCCCCTGTGTGCCAGATGCTCACCTCACGATCATAGGATACTCTCACACACACACACACACACACACACACACGCACGCACGCACGCACGCACGCACACACACACACACACAGCTTCTTCAAGCTTGAGTTGGTTGAGCTCTAGCTCTGATGAGGAAACTTTCCCAAAACACACTTTCTCTCAGTGCGAGGTTCAGACAATATTCGTCATTATTCTCTTGTGATTGAAGATGAAAAGTAAAGTAAATGCTTTGACTGTGAATTGGTCACGTAGGAGACATAACAGGTCAGCTACTGTAGAAAAGTAAATATATTGTTTTAACATGTGTTGGGTGCTTCTCGAGCATGTATTTCATAACTACCTAAATATCATAAACTTGAAGATGTCATTTAAATAATTTAATATTTAGAAGGATGAATATTGAATAATAACTTAATTACAAACCATTCAAAAGGATATATATATTGAAGTGGCATAACAAAGCAACATAAAAAAAAAAAAATGACAAGGCACTTTAATCGGAGGCAGACCTGTCTGAGTCATCTGTAGTCTGGGCTTAATTCATCACCACACACATTGGTTTTGCTGCAAATAGTTTTTATGTAATGCTTTTCTAATGTCCTGCTATTGTGTTGTTAGAAGGTGCTGGGTGTTTTCACCAGAGAGGTCATTCCTGTAGGGACCCGGTTCGGCCCGTTGCAGGGAGAACATCTCCACCCTGAAGACATCTCTGCAAACATCAACCGGAAACACATCTGGATGGTACGTCAACAGATGTGCAAGCAAGAAAGATAAGAAGAGAGAGTGTGTGTGTGTGTGTGTGTGTGTGTGTGTGTGTGTGTGTGTGTGTGTGTGTGTGTGTGTGTGTGTGTGTGTGTGTGTGTGTGTGTGTGTGTGTGTGTGTGTGTGTGTGTGTGTGTGTGTGTGTGTGTGTGTGAGAGAGATCGAAAACCGTTCTGAGTCATTGAGGTTCATATTTACAAGTCATGTTTCAGGGGTGTGTGTGTGTGTGTGCTCATGTTGGGTTTCTCTGACGCACTGCTCCTCGCTTACATGTGCCAGTAAAGCTACACACTCGTATCTCACACACTGACTCAGCAAGGAAGTGGCTGAAAGGACCTCGCACACACACAAACCGAGAACAAGGTTCCCAGAAAAACTTAATCGATCATTCTGATGATCAGCTCCATTGATTTTCACACTTCAGAAATTCAGTCAATATTTTTGATGCTTAAATGAATAGGGAAAAATTCTAAATGTCAACTTGTCAAAATGTATAACTTGCAATATTATGGTTTGAATATATATTATACATAAACACATATATATATATATTATGAATATAATCAATATTATGATTTGATTTTATAGGTGATATACAATACATAATAAACTCTCCTGTTTAAAAGTTTGGGGTAAGGACCGTTTTTGAAAGAAGTTAATACTGTTATTTAGCAAGAATGCATTAAATTGCTCAAAAGAGACAGTAAAGACATTTATAATGTTACAAAATATTTCAAATAATTTAAAATACAAACTGTTCTTTTAAACTTTCTATTAATGAAAGAATCCACAAAAATATGAAGCAGCACAACTTTTTTCACACGTTTTCTACATTGATAATTATTATAAATGTTTTTTGAGCATAAATCGTCATATTAGAATGATTTCTGGAGGATCATGTGACACTGAAGACTGGAGTAATGATGCTGAAAATTCAGCTTTGATCACAGGAATAAATTACATTTTTAAAATATTCAAATAGAAAACAGCTTGTAATAATTTTTCATAATATCACTATTTTTACTGTATTTTTGATCAATTAAATGCAGCCTTGGTGAACAGAAGAGACATTTGAATGGTACTATACAGTATGTTTATGATTATATGTAGATGAAATAGTATTTGACACCAAAAATACACCCATATAAATGTAAATAAAAATACCCTTGAAAATGGAATCTAGAGGGCTAAATATTTCTCTAAATGGAAAATGAATTTGTTCTCTATATGACTACACCGCATGCAAAGTAAGTTCATAAATGTGCAAGTCTAATCTCTTAAGTTCAATATTAGACAGGATGAACTAAACTGAGAAAAGAAAGAGAGAAAGAGAAAGACTGAAAGAGAGAAACAGGTGTCATCAGGTCAAACTACCAGCAGCTAACAGACTGAATCAACAACGAAACCACAACCTCTCACTTTCACACAGTCGCTCGCACAAATAGATGTGCGCTTTAAATCTGAGAGCAAAAGCCTAATGTCACGCGGTTTCATTTCCTAAACACTTCAGAATGCTTATTAGTGGTGTTTGCAAAGCATCTATTACTAATGCTCATACCAACATAAAAATGTTGCAAAAATGCAAAATAAAATGTTGAATGGATGGATGATAAAAAAATTAAAAAATAAATCACATTGAAGATATTACCTTGACTTTAATGCACAATTATTAATCTTCTGTTAAAATGTCAATGCTGATTTTTTTATTTTCTTGCTAAGATCTTCTCGGAGGGGCGTTTACATCACTTCCTGTCTTGTGAGGATGAGAGCGACAGCAATTGGATGTGCTTTGTAAATTCTGCCCCGTCTCCTTGGCAACAGAATCTTGCCGGATTCCAAATTGGAATGCAGGTATACTTCTATGCAGTGAAGGATCTAATGCCGGGGGAGGAGCTACTAGTGGGGCGGAGCTTAGAATACAAGCGGCCAATAAGCACCAGCCTCAGAACTCCCTGTCTGAAGCAGCCACCTCCAACACACCGTGAGTGACAGCCACCACCAATTTCATGCTATTCTGATTGTCAAGAGTACTATACAAACACATTGAATACATGTATTTTATTTTATTAATAATATATTGTGCTGTTTAATGGGATTACAGTCTTAAATTGAACTTAAATTGCTTTAATTTAATTGGAAAGACTGTTTCCTCATGTGATAGCTGTGTATTTTTCACAATGGTTCTTGTTAAACGTTCTTGTTAAATATATTAAATAAGTATTTTTATTTTATTTGAATCATTCTCTCAAATGCTTTAGCTCATTCTCAAGATAAAGATCAAGTGAGGAAGAGAAAGAGAGGTTATACCGTCACTGAGATCCTGGATCTGAATCCCTGGACTGATCATCACACTGAAACTTCACTTATCACACAATCTAAATATGGGGAAAAAGTGACCAGAGACCTGCAGAATCCTAAATTACCTGCATCTTTGATGACTAATAGCATCTCTGACATTCCTGTAAACGTAGGAGGACATGTATACACCCCTGCTATCCCACAATCCTCTATGCCAAGGTATTTTTGGCCTATTATTCAATATGTGCCTTCTCATCAGCCAATGGGATTTGGCCGAACAGCAGCACACATGTCCCATAATATTCCCCTTCCACCAATCCACATGCATCCATCTCTTTTGAGTCAAACATCCAAAGAGAATCACCTTTCATTAGCGTTGACCAATAGAGGCGACCTCAAAATTGATGTGAGAGACTCTACAATGAGACACACAAAACCTAAAGACTTCACAAAGATGTCACCAACACTCAGCAATGCAACCGATCCCTCTCCTGCTGAAGTATCCAATGCCGATTACATCACTGCCAAGAGAGACTCACCTGAGATGTGTGTGGCTTCCCCAGGTGTCTCCTCCGTCACACACGCCACAGAGTCTCAGAAGAGACAGACTGTAGGGTACAAGGCTTTACCGTATCCACTGCAGAGACAGAACGGAAAGATCCAGTATGAATGTAATGTGTGCGGGAAGAACTTCAGTCAGCTCTCAAACCTGAAGGTACGTGGATTATTTTCTTTTGTGAATCGCTACAGTGTGAGTGGTTCAATAAAAGATGTCTGAGATGATGATTTCATTATTTTGACTTACTTATATTAATAAAATAATTTAATGTATTTTAATTTATTTATATATACTGTATATATGTGTGTGTATTATGGAGCCCCTAATGTTGATGGAATAAAACATGAGATGGGAAGAAAAAAATCCCCTGTGAAACTTTTGCTTTTGAGTTTTTTGTGAGCGAGCACGAAGTTTCTCAGGGGAACGCAACATTTTTGTGCAAGAAATCAAACGCATTGAAATAAAAAAAAATGTTTTTTTCATATTTCATATATATTCTCATATTTCGGAATATATACTGTGGTTTTTGAAATATGTCTCTTCTGCTCACCAGGGCTGCATTTATTTGATCAAAACTACAGTAAAAACTGTAATATTTTGAAATATTATTACATTTATTATTATTATTTTTCTATTTTTATTACATTTGAAAATGTAATTTATTCCTGTGATCAAAGCTGAAATTCATCATCATTACTCCAGTCTTCAGTGTCACATGATCCTTCAGAAATCATTATAATATGATGATTTGCTGCACAAGAAACATGTATTATAATTATTATTATTATTATCAATGTTTAAAACAGTTGTGCTGCTTCAAAGTCTAAACTGTAATACATTTTCTCAGGATTATTTGATGAATAAAAAGTTCAAAAGAACAGCATTTATTTTAAATATATATTTTTTTTACATAAATGCCTTTACTGTCACTTTTGATTAATTTAATACATCCTTGCTAAATAAAAGTTTTAATTTCTTTAAAAAAAAAAACTTACTTACTTAATATTTCTTTCTTTTTTTTACTACATGTCCAGGTGCACTTGAGGGTTCACAGCGGCGAGAAGCCGTACAGGTGTGAAATCTGCAGAAGGAATTTCACCCAGCTGGCTCACCTTCAGAAGCACATCCAGGTTCATACGGGAGAGAAACCACACGAATGCCATGTAAGAACACAGAGGATCATACCATTGCTTTCTTGGGTCCTGTTTACACCTGGTATTAAGATGTGTTTTGGTCAATTGACCGTTCGCAAAGACCCGCCCCCTTTAGTTACTGTAGACAGACAAGCTACGCTTCTCTCACACACACACCATGTTCTCACGCAGTGAAAAATACATTGCGGAGCAGAGAGACACTGACAACACACTGACAGACGGGACAGACCAGGTTACTTTTGATATTAAACAAAGTCTCACCTTTCAAATTTGGTAATTTTTTAAAAGAAATTTAAACAATAAATACCGTTTTGTGGCTCTTTAATGTGTCTGACAGATCGCTAGAGCCTCAGTTAAAGCTGCTCGTAAACCGATCATCTCTTCCTTCTAGTTCATTTATAGCATCAAATAAACATGAACGAACATCAGAAGGAATGTTGTTTTGACCGCGGAAAGGCGTCAGTACACTCCGCTTCTCAAGTTCAAATCCTCCCATGTTAATCTACTAACTCTCCTGACTGCTTTGTCGGACAAAATGGCGGACAATCAAGCTCCCTGCGAAGGGTCAATTGGATCACAAGTGGACGACGCTAATTACAGGTGTAAACGGTCAAAAAAATGTTTGAGCTCGTTCACTTTCGACCACTTCCATGAGGCTATTCTGAATTAGTTTAAACAGCCACAAAAGACCGTGTACACACACTCACAGCGTTCGGCTGGTCTTGTGTCTGTCAGAGCAGAAACTAAAGCTGATGTTCTCTGTGTGTTTTCCCGTCTCCGGTCGTTTTCATTTTCATATGTAAATTGCGTGAGCTTATTTTGTCCATTAGATCGAAAGATCTGAAAAAGCCCATACATTTACCCGTCCATAGACCCTCCCCTCGAAGAAATCAGGACAGAAGTGTTGGAAAGTGAACATAAGAGACGGAGGTGTAAATGGGAATGTGTCTCCCTCGTCTACTTATGATTCAATCAACCAAAACGCATCTTAATACCAGGAGTAAACAGGGCAAGGAGAGACTAAGGAGATGTAATAGTCTGTGCTGTGTCTCATGTGCAGGTGTGTAACAGGCGTTTCAGCAGCTGCAGTAACCTGAAGACTCACCTGCGCCTGCACTCCGGTGAGTGCCCGTACGTGTGTAAGCAGTGTCCCGCCAGCTTCACCCAGCACATCCACCTGCGCCTCCACAGACGCCTGCACGCCACCCCACGCTCACACCAGTGCCCGCAGTGCCCTCGCCGGTACACACACCTGTGCAGCCTACAGATCCACCGCCAGCAGTTCTGCCCCGCCTCCAGCGTCACAGGCTCCGCCTCTCAGCTGGACTCAGCCAATGACGAGATCGAGAGGTTTGACCTCAGCGAAGGTGCAGAGAGCCTTGAGGTTGATATGGAGGCGGAGTCTATAAAGAGGGTGTGTCGGGTGATCTGGACTCAGGTGCTTCTTGCTGGGAGGGAGCAGAACAGGTCCACATAATACAAGAATGAATTGTCCATGCAACCCTCTTTTCTCTAAAGGTTTTCAGCAAGAAGGTGATATTTGTAAGAGATGCTGATTTCCTGTTTTATAGTTTTATATATGTTTCATTTATATATTATACGTACATTTTTAGTTGTTTTTGTTTGTACTTGACTGGCTTATCGTTTAAAAAAATTATAAAATGATTCTGTTAATTTGTATACACTACCATTCAAACGTTTGGGGTCAGAAATGAATACTGTTGAAATGAGTTAATACTTTTAAGCTGTAAGGATGTATTAAATTGACCAAAAGCAACAGTAAAGATATTTATACATAGATTTCTGATTCAAATGAATGCTGTTCTTTTGAGCTTTCTATTTATCAAAGAATTCTGAAAAGATGCATCACTGTGTCTACAAAAATATTAAGCAGCACAACTGTTTTCAACATTGATAATGATTTCTGGATCATGTGACACTGAAGACTGGAGTATGATGCTGAAATTTCAGCTCAATATATATTTTAAAATAGAAAACAGCTTTGAAAATTTGAAATGGTAATAATATTGACCCAAAACTTTTGAACGGTAGTGTGAATGTCATTCAATATTATATAGTTTATTAAATTCTGTATATTTGAATAATGTCTGGGTTTAAGTTAAATTGTTCTAACTAAACGTACAAAATGATCATATTTTTGTAATATCTGTACAAGTGAACACAATAAAACCACACAAATATGCTTTTCAGACAAGAGTTGACTATGGTATATTTTAAATATGAACCATTCTCAGGGCAAGAGTGTTTTCATAAATGTCAAGTTGGAGAAAGCTGGAACGTGTTTTATATGTTGTAAATATATATATAATTTATTAGTGCAATATCTGTTACCCAAACCAGTGGTTTAATATTTGTAGGCCTATATGATGTCTTTTCAATTTGTGCTATATCTTGATTTTCTTTCATGCTTTGCTATTTAAACAACCATTAAATAGACTATACTACATTTTAAATACATGTGTCACGTTTTTTTTAACCTTAGGTGTGTGTGTGTGTGTGTGTGTCCAGCGGATATCACGTTTCTCTTGTGTTGTCCTACAAAACAGCATCTGTTTGTAAACATCCGGGTCACAGTTACACCTGCACACAAACAGACACACGCAACCATAGGTAGGGCTACACAGAATGTCTCATAAATGCAGAATTATACTAAAATAAGCCAAATCCATCTATTATTTATATAACAACACTCGTATTAGCGGATGCGCGTCACTGTCTCTTTAATGGTCCAGAAGCATGACGTCAGATATTTTGACAGGACGACGGAGAGGAGAAATCGGATCCGCCGCTGACAACAACAACAAACACACAGATGTGTCGAGCAACGCCGCGTCCCGGTCGCTGAGATGCCGGTAACGGAGCGGAGAGGACGCGACGCGTGGTCGAGCTGCTGGCGCGTGCTTCTGCTCGCGGCGTCCGCGCTCGTGCTGCTGGCGGAGAGAGCGGCGCGTGAGTGACCTTACACCGCATCACAGGTGCATCTATCTAATGCACCCCATCGATACATACATCACATTATAACGAACGTTACTGTATCCATCTATCAAGGCGTTTACATACTGATACTACTCCAAGATCATTCAAAGAATGGCGCGATTATAATTACATAATACGCCCAGAAATATGGTATTCCTTGCATGTCTCAAAAAATACCATATAACCACGATACCTGTTCAGAAACATGTTAAAACCATGGTATTTTTCTCTACCCTTTTTCTTTTTTTGTATACTTGTACCTTGGAGCACCATGTAAATACTGACACTTGAATTTTAATATATACAATGTTTTGTCACACACACACACACACACACACACACACACACACACACACACACACACACATATGTGTGTGTGTGTCTAGAATATTATATATATAAGTATAAGTAAATAAATATAGAAGAATTATATATATATATATATATATATATATATATATATATATATATGACAATATAATAGCCAGTATAAAAGACAATATAAAATAATTATATATATTTACTTTGAATCAAGTTGAAAATATTTAATTTCCTATCCGCTGTAAGAGTATTGTTACATGTATAATACTGGACAGAAACATTTAGCCTAATTAACAAATTAAAATGTATTCTGAAGGGCGCTTTTCAAAATAAATATTGTTCTGATGCAGCGTTAGAGATTTAGGGATCCGCGGAACACCTGATCTATCACAGCTTGACTGTCAGAAATGACAGATTACTGAATTGTTTCTATCATATCACAGTTTAACCTGGATTTACAGTGATATTATCTTCTCATCCCATTACACTGCTCTTTTGTTGGAGATAATCGCACACAATTCAAACCCATATTGAAGTGCACAGATGTAGATGTCGGGTAACAGGTGTTCTGTGTGTGTTTCCTCAGTGATCTGCTGTGTGGGCTTCTACCTGTGGCAGGACGAGCTGAGCTTGGCCGGTCTGACCTTTGCCCTCTTGTTACCGGGGTCAATGGTGCAGGTGCTGAGTTTCAGATGGTACAGGGCCGACGGAGACAAACGCACAGGCCACAATTTCATCATACACACTCTTCACCTGGGCATCTTCAAAAGGTGTGTGTGAGTGTTTGTTTGTGCTTCCAAAGGAATAATATCTTTAAAAAATTACAATTTCGTTGATTTACTCCAGGGCTTCCCAAACTTTTTTGTCAGCCGAACCCCAGATGTAAAATATTTACTTGAGTCCCCCCTGAGAATTGAAGTTAATATACCAGTAATTGGTAATAATTTACAACTGGTTCCCATTAGTTATCGTTAGTAAATGTGTTAATTAACAATGATCAATACGTATGTTGCAGTATTTATTCATCTTTGTTAACGTCAGTTAATAGAAATACAACTGTTCGTTGTCAGCTCGTTAGCAGGGGCCAATTAATGTTAACAGAAGCAACTTTTGATTTTGATAATGTTTTAGTAAATATTGAAATAAATTAAGATTAATAAATGCTTTAATGACACATTTACATGTTCTCTGATGTCGTTAATGGTCAGATACTAACAGATAAAATATTTGATCATTTTAAATGACGAAGTGTTTTATTTTGATCGTTTTCAAATCTTTAATAATATGGGGCTACACTGAAAAAATTGTCATATATTGTGATTGTGATTTGAACTGCGATATGACATTTAATTTCATATGAAAATAATACCTATATATCTAAAAGTGTATTTTTAAAAGTGTCAATTTTTATTAATTTCAATTAATTGAGCAGCCCCATTGTCTTTATTTAAATTTTACATTCAATTTAATAAATTATTAGCTTTTCATCAACTCATTAACCTCCCCGCAGTTCCCTCACAAATCCCCATTTAGGAAAATCTGACTTATTCAAATGATCTCATGTTGTTCTGTCTATTATCCATGGAAATGTTGGATAAACCGGTCCTTGAAGATTTAATGAGAACGCTGAAAAATGACAGTATTGTCTTCTGCTTTATTGCTGAATTGATGAACTCGAGCTTAATAACGACACTATTGCCTTCTGTAGAGCTGCCTGTAGCTGAATTGAACTGGTTTCATAATGGATGAACTTGTACACAGTTATTGAACTGAACTAAATCAACACTTAACTGACTCAATTTGAATTTGTCTCATATTTGATGAATTTGACCTTCCTGTTAATACCGTGAAGCTGCTTTAAAAACTATGTCTTTTGTATAAAGCGCTATGTAAGTAAAGCTGACTTGATGTGTGTTGTGTGTCAGATTTTGGGATTGCAGTGTGTGTGAATGGACCGCTCAGGGCTCGTCGCAGTCGCATGCGAAGGAAGTGATGCGGCAGGCGGATGTGTCTGCGCTGCGTCTGCTGGAGGTCTTGCTGATGACTTTACCTCAGACGCTCCTGCAGACGTACGCTCTCAGCGTTACCGGCTACGGCCTCTCGTCTCCAGGTCAGTCCTGAGCTCACTTACACACGGAAAACATGCATTGCACTTCCAAACATCCATAGGCGTAATTTGCGGGTGGGACAAACATGTCCCCACCACTTTTTGCCAGGGTCGATATTGTCCCACCACTTTTTGAAACATCTCGGATGTACCTAACACAAATAAATAAAACATCTCCAGTTAAAGGTTGGGTAGGTAAGAATTGTCTAAAGAACTTTTTTTCAAATTGGCTTAAACTGTCTTTATATACCAATACATAATTAAAATGTAAGTACTTTGAAAGAGAGAGTATAAAAATTGAGTGACTATAGTGTATTTAATCTTCAAAAAACACAGCTCATTAAAGGGCACCTATTATGACATTTAAAATGTTCCTAATGTTGTTGTGGGAGTCCCCAACAACAGTTTTACATGCATGCAATGACAAAAAACACTTTTGTTTTCGTATAATATGCATTTATTTTTACCTGATTTGCTCACCGACTCCCAAATGATTCGTTCAACGACTCGTTTTTCAAACCCCTCCTCTGCGCGACGCTAATCTGCGTTGATTGGTCAGATGACCCAGCAGTGTTTACAGAGATAATACTTATCGTTTAACACGGAGTACAATGATGCTTTTATCAATTAAATTGTATTATAATAATGATTATAGTCCACTGCTTTATAGTTTGTAGTAAAAAACGAAAAATAAGATAAAGAATTTAATGTTATGTTAGCGAGCATAGCCCAGAGTTCATATTGTAAAAGCACAATCAGTCTTTGTTTGCGTTAGCCCGATGCATAAACATAACGTTTTTACAAAAAAAAAAAAATGCAGTTACGTTACTACGAGGTATTATTCTATTCTTTAGACAACTCCGAAAACAACGACAAACACTTCACATATCTCAATACAATTGTCATTGAAGACCTAGAAGCTAAACGGTGCTTACACAACAAACAAAATAATTAAGCATGCTACATAAAATATAAAAGCAAAAATTATTAATAACACTTACAGGTTGTGATACGGAGGAGGAAGCTGATGCAAATACACTTGGAACTGAACCTTCCTTCAATATCAGCCAGCTCGCGAACCCAAGTTTGATTGCATTTAAAAAGCAATCATCTTCAAAATGACGCGAACAAAGCACAAGGCTCGGACTATACTTCTGTGGTATAGTGAATTGTAGCCACTTAGTCTTCAAATGCTCCTCCTTGGGCAGATGAAAAAAGTTGTCTTTTGAGTCGCACTTCAGAACACAGCGTCTCGTCGCCATGATATTTTCCCTGGCCTTGGAGAGCAATAAGTGGGCGTATCGTATTCAAATAACTTGACAAGTTGACGTCATCTAGTCATCGAAAAAGCTTCGGTCTTCTAACGATTCATAAAAATGACTCAGAGTCGACTCTCACTTTTGAAAGACAATAACTTTATATACGGTGCACTTTCATATTTCAAACTTTGCAGGATGTTTTTGTTCACTTAGATCTATGTTACACACTACATGAAAGGTAAATTTCAAAATTCCATAATAGGTGCCCTTTAATTCCTACGGGACGAAACAAGTGATTGGCTTGCGCGACTGTCACTCTCCGTCGCCATGACTACCGCCGCTATTACTGGCTCTGCCCACGTGCACGACGTTTTTAGGTGGGAGTGAATGGAATTAATGATAAATACACTAGACTCACTCAGTTTTTTATACTCTCTATTTCAGAGTACTTGCATTTTAATTATGTATTGGTATATAAAGACAGTTTAAACAAATTTGAATTTTGAAAAGTTGACCTACCCTACCTTTAACTAGCATAGCATTAAATCCGTTCATTAATTAAATAAGAGGCGATCTAACATTGAAATGTGTGTTTTTTTAAATCAAGCAGATTTGTTTGCTCGCACACAGTCTTCACACAGATGCACGCTTCAATCTATCGCTCAACGCCGTTGAGGAGACTCTATTCGTTCCGGTGAAATCACAAAACAAAATGTACACAAATGTGTCCCTGTTTGATATACAACTACTGATATCAACATATTTGGTTTTAATAAAAAAAATTACAAAAATTATACGAGTGCGGATTAGAACTCAGAAATTGACTCGCTTGGCAAAAGATCTACCGCAAGACAATTAAAGGAGCCGTATGTAAGATTGTGGCCAAAACTGGTACTGCAATCACTTTCAAATGACTGTAGAGCGGTGTATCCCCTCCCCCTCCTCCCTGACTCGAGGTTGCCAGATAGGCTGCAGGATCCAGCAGGAACGTCGGCTGCTACAAGGAGCTTCCAATGGCAAGACTAGAGCAGAGCTGGCAACCCGGATGCCGAAACACTACTGACTTTGTGATTGGTAGATAGGTGGAGGGTGGCGCATCAGGCCAAAACACAACATGACAACATAATCATCAGTTGAGGGCTGCAACTTCACTTTTAAATGACAATATCCTGGCCGGACTACTGTTGTCCGTGATATAAGTACATGATTTCTTAATGTCTACTGACATACCAGGGCCATTTTATGATTAATTGAAATACATTTTTTACATACGGTTCCTTTAAATTACACAGGAAATCCTGTATTCGCGGATATGTATTTATTCACGTGAAAATGAGCGGCACTAACAGTATATAGTCATAGATCTCATTAAACGACAAATTAAGCCCAGTGTACTATTGAAATTGATTTCTGGACATAATGTTATTTTTTCCGAAAATAGTTTTTGTACACATATCTGATTTAGCATTAGGCCTATACACACACACACACACACACACACACACACACACACACACACACACACAGACCTTTCCCACCCTATTAAAAAAAAGTCACGCCACTGCTAACATGTATAGATAACCGTGTGTGTTTCTGCAGTGGCTCTGTGTGACGGCGTGTGTTTGCTCTCGCTGTCCTGGGCGCTGGTGCTCTACAGTCGGGCCTGTTGTTTGATCCGTCCGGGACATTTGCAGATGCCACCAGCAGCGCTCCTGTGCCAGCTCCTGTGGAGGACGGGCATGTTAGCCGCCCGCTTCACCAGCCTCGCTCTGTTCACACGCACCTTCGGCTGCTGGGTCATCGGGGTCGTGGGTGAGTCTGCAAAACACCAGAGATGTGCACGCTCAGGGTTTCTTTGTAAATTACCAATGATAAATCTGAAGAAATGTACATTTTGGGGTCAGTAAGATTTTGTTTTTGTAAAAAAATGTTTTGGTTTAACTTAAAAAAGCAAGTTACCTTGTTGCCTTAAAATTTTGAGTTCGTTGTAATTCCAAATTTGAGTTAATACAATGAAGAAGAATGGTTTAATAAACAGAAACTCAAAATAGTATGTTATCTTCACACATCAGTTATCGAAGTTGATTTGACAAAAGATAAAAAGTTGTGATAACAAATCATGAAATATTTTTTTACAGTGTAACACTTTACTTTTTTAATTTACTTATTAATCTTTGTTCATCTTAGTTAATAACAATACAACTGCTCATATTAGTTCACAGTGAATTAACTAATGTTAACAAATACAACTTTTGATTTTAATAATGTATTAGTAAATGTTGAAATGAACATTATCTAAGACTAATGAATGCTGTGGACATGCTACTTTTATCATAAGTGACTGTAAAGACATTTATAATGTTACAAAAAAATTATACTTCAAATAAATGCTGTTCTTTTGAGCTTTCTATTCATCAAAGGAATCCTGAAAAAAATTCTCAGGTTACACAAAAATACTAAGCATGTTTTCTGTTTTCAACATTAGTATTAATAATAAATAATTCTTTAGCATCGAATCATCATTTCTAAAGGATCATGTGACACTGAAGACTGGAGTAATGATGATGAAAATTCAGCTTTGATCACAGGAATAAATAAAATTTTAACATATATTAAAATGGAAAACATTTAGTTTAAATTGTAATGATATTTCACAATATTACTGTAAAAAATCTTATTGTCCACAAACTTTTGAATGGTAGTTTATGATTTCATGCTAAAATCAAAAGAAAAAACGTATACAATTAAAACAAATTGTATATTAAAAAATTATCTGCACAAAAAATATTAAATCTATTTTTAGGACCATTCATTTTTGTTGTATTGTGATATTACTTTATTGACAATTAAGTGCAATCTCCCCCCCAAGCTTATGAACAGCCTCTAGACTATAGCATGCTGTCAGTTGCCACACACAATAATATATTACTGACTCATCCCTCAGTTTGTGTAAAATTAGTGTGTTAATGAATGTTTGTGTGTCTCATGTTCTCCCAGCGTCTCATTGGTTGATGGCTGCGCTGTGGTTGGTCTCCCAGCAGACTGATATATATGTGGGTCACTGGTCATGGCGCGTGTTTAACGTCATTCTGGGAGGCGTACATGTGTTCTTGTTTCTCAACGTGAAGGACGGACCGTCCCGGTTCCGGATGGCAGGATTCTATACGGTACAAACACACAATCTTAATGAGAGCTTGAGATATATTTGTATAGGATCTGTGCTAATAATGTTTTGATCTGTTTTTCTGGACCATCAGAAACACTCTCTCATATTTCTGCAGAATATGAATGTGCAAAAAAATTAATATGTGTTTGGAGGAGTAGTTAATGCAGAATTTGGAGCTGTTCCTTTAAGCATCGAGTGACCGCTCTGTTGTTTCTGTGTTGAGTAGGTGATGCTGCTGGAGAATCTTACACTGCTATTGGCTGCATCTGACATCCTGACTGATGCATCATGGGATAGCCTGATCGTCCCCACTGCGGTGCTGTGCAGCTTTCTGCTCGGTGAGAGTGTGTGTGTGTGTGTGTGTGTGTGTGTGTGTGTGTGTTGAGCGCTTGATAGTAAGACAAATCTCATTTTTCATTATTCTGCATTGGGATTGATCATTTACACTGAAATAAAAGTATTTTTCTCCTAAACATATTTAATTTAATAAAAAAAAACAGGTGATGTGTTTAACTTAGTAAAAACCAGTATGACGCAAAAGTAAAAATGCCCTTTTATGAATAACCACACGTTGGTATGCCAAACTTTTTTTTAATTAAAAAAGGCAATTGCTTTACAACACAAGCAAATCTTCCTTTTTCTGAAATGTATCATAGTAAATTATAAATGTAAGAACCGATACCATATCTTTTAAAATAACATGCAGTGCAAGAGCTGTGTGTTCAAAGCTGAATTTTCAGCATCATTACTCCAGTCTTCAGTCACATGATCCTTCAGAAATCATTTTAATATGATGATTTTCTGCTCAAGAAACATATATGATTATTATCAATGTTGAAAACAGTTGTGCTGCTTCATATTTTTGTGGAAACTGATTTTTTTTTTTTCAGGATTTCAGTTCAAAAGAACAGCATTTATTTGAAATAGAAAGTGCACTTTTATAGGCATTTTAACTGCTTGATTAAACATGTTTCCTAAAAATTAATACCCATTCATCAAATGTGTATTTTGTGTATTATTCTGCAAGACCTCTGAAACTATATTACATAAAAATATTCCTGTCTCTGAAAGATTCATGAAAATTATGAGTAATTTCACTGTGGTTTAAATATTATTGGCATATTGGCAATGGCCCACAGCCATTACATATTTAAAACAGTAATATCCTATACTAAACCTAAACTAATCTTTACAAACTATATATCATTTGAAAGCTTAAAATCTCTAGTTTACATATTTGGTGACTGATTTTCAAAATAAATTACAGAGGAGCCGTAATTTATCAATTTGCAACAAGAATATGTTCATACTCCTAAGGCGTGTTCAGACCTTTATTTTATAGTGATGAACATAAAAAAATCATGAAAAAGAATGGTAGAAACCTCAGTTTGTTTTCATGCCAAGAGTTCAAAAGATAGCATCCATTCAATTATTTTAGAAAAAAGGGTCAGAAAATGTTTTAATATAAAGAAAAAAATTATAGATTCACCATTCGTGGCAGCGAGCTATAATGCACATACGTGTTATTTTTGTGTTTCCTAGAGGTTGAATTCATTTCAAAATCTGCCAAACTTCCAATACTACTTCTGAATAGGATGTTTACTTCATAAATTGTATGAAAATTTTAAAAATAATGGTTCAGATCACTCAAACAACTTATGGAAATGGGGCGCCCTTATATGGGCAGTAATGTCAACTAGTGTGGTACTGCGCACAAACTAAATCTCACTGAAAGCTTATTTTTTGAGATATCAACCTAAAATTTGAAACACAGATTGTTCAGTTTTTTGGCTTTGATTTTTTTGCATTTTTAGAGTCCTCCAGGTTTTGAAAATATATATTTTATATAAAATATGAATAATTACATTTTTAACATTGTACATTTTCATAAACTCAAACTTCTATAACTTTTTTTCTGTTTAACTTTCTTATTCCACTTCTACAAAAATCTGCCAATTGTCTTCTTTAAAACAAGACCAATCTATATTCCAAAGCATTCTTGAATTACAACCATTTAAGTTCGGAATGTGCATTTTCATGTCTATTAAAAAAAAGGGGGTGCCGCTTAAGGGGTTAAATCTCATCTATTCCTCTCTATCTTTCTCAGGTTTGACATCCCTGATGTTGTACTATCGATTCCTGCATCCCAAATCCACTGAAATCTCCCAGGGTTTGCGTCAGCGGGCACACATGGGCCGAGAGTGTCTTCAGCAGGGCAATTCATCCTTCTCTCTGGGGGACAAAAGTCTTCCTCCGGCCCCTCTTCCCATCCTCTTCCCGTCCTCTCACGCTTCCTTCTCCTTCTCGGGGATCCCCGGGTCTCTACTGGAGCATCCCGGGAGCTGTGGTGTGAAGCTGGACGGCGAGTGCCGGCACCATCACTGGCTGCTGATCCGTCTCGCCCTGAAAACCGGAGACCCGGCGAAGATTAACGGGGCGTACGGGGCGGGGGGAGTATCCGGGATCCTGATGGTGGATCGGAAGGGGGAAATCATTGAAGACGGGTGTGTGTGCTCCTCGGAAAGCCGTGACGACACGATGGCCGACTGCAGGGAAGAGTTTGAGAGCGTGAGCGAAGCGAGAGAGGAACCGGATGAGGATGACAGTCTCGAAATGCAGAGCCCATTAGAGTCGCCCGTCTCCGAGTGCAAGAGGAGCTCGCCGGAGGGGAAGTCTGTGTTTGGGGACAGTCCTGAACGCAATTACTGCCCCACCGAATCCAGCTCCACTATATACTTCAGCGCCGACCCACAATCCCCGAGCGGCTCCAGTAACCCGCGTCTGGACCGCGAGACGGCCTTCGGTTTCGGTTCTGGGACCGGGCTGGAGACTCTGGACGAGCTGAGTCCCATTTCCATAGACGGCGGGATGCACAGGGATCTCGTCCGGGGGCTTCTGGGCCGAGCGGGACCCTGCTACACCTCTGCTCCCGGACTGAACGGAGAGAGTTCGGGAAGCCACCTCAGAGGCCCACGTCGACAGGTGGTTCTGTCCCGCAGGGGTCCGGAAGAGGACGGTGGGTTTTAACAGCATTTATATAACCAACTTTAAGGGGCGTTCACACTGACAGAGATTTTCCAGTGTGAAAGTTCTGAGGCAATATGTCTTGAACTTTATGCAAATGAGCTTCAATGGCAACTACCAATGAGAGTGAAGAGGAAGATGGAGGAGGAGGAGTTAATGTTGTGGTGAATGTTTCACTGTTCTGTGCAATTTGTCTTTGCCCACATTCAGGGATATCATTTTAAAGTAATAATGTGTTGAACACTTGTTTGGTAGGCTATTTATCTCGTCCATGATGTGATATATTATACGCTGCTGCAATTTCTAAGCTCTTTCCCCTCCAGAATGTGAAGTGACAGGAAAACAGATTTGTTGTCACATAAAATGTATATTTAAAGTATATACACTACTTTTGAAAAGTTTGGGGTCTGTAAGATTTTTGAAATGCATCTCTTCTGCTCACCAAGGCTGCTTTTATTTGATCAAAAATACAGTAAAAACAGTAAGATTGTGAAATATTATTATATTTTAAGATAATCGTTTTGTATTTGAATATGTAATTTATTGCTGTGATCAAAGCTGATTTTTCAGTATCATTACTCCAGTCTTCAGTGTCACACGATCCTTCAGAAATCCTTCTGATATGATGATTTATAATAACATTTCTTATTATTATCAATAAGAACAATTGAGCAGCTTCATATTTTTGTGGAAACTGATACATTTTAGGATTCTTTGATCAGTAGAAATTTCAAAAGAAAAGCATTTATTTGAAATATAAATCTTTTCTAACATTATAAATGCCTTTACTGTCACTTTTAATTAATTTAATGCATCCTTGCTGAATAAAAGTATTCATTTCTTTAAAAAAAAAAAAAAAAAAAAATCTGACCCCAATTTTTTTTTACAAATATATGCATAAAAAATATAATAATAGTTTTACGGCCGCTTCCTCCAGTGATCACTGTCAGTGTGAATGGACAGGGCATTAATTCATAAGATGCAAGCAGCTGGAACATCAAAACTTGAACCTGAATATAAGACATTAAAACATTCAGACTTCTGAAGATAAAAACTTTTAATAGTTTACTTTTCTTTTCTTTTGTTTTTAGTTCTCTTACTGTCTGTCTGTTTATGTTCAGAATGGAATACGTGCGTGCGCAAGTAACTAACATTAAATAAGTAACATTATTATCACATGACCTCATCACATTGCTTGTTCAATTAAGCGGCAACATCTCAGAAATAAAAAAGATTTTAGTTTGTTATTTTACTTTTTCAATCCAGTTATTTGACAAAATGTTGTAACTACTTGCAGTCCAAACAAACAATAATTTAAAAAGGAGATAAAAACTTCATCTGTGTATACATGCCATTCTGAACATAACCAGTAAAAATCTACATGCTGTTGGTTTGAGCTGAAAGCACAATCTTCCGTGTGTGTGTGTGTGTGTGTGTGTGTGTGTGTGTGTGTGTGTGTGTGTGTTCTGTTTAACTTCTGTCCTCTCAAACTGTGATGTAATTCCACTCTTATGAAGGGCTGTGGTCTGGTTTATTATTCATTGGTGTATATTGCCTGAATGATACAGACATAAATAGAGACAAAACTCATCTTGGAACATGATCATATCTGCATTAGAGCATTAGAACCACCATAGATTATGATTGTTATTATATTTAGATTATATATTTGGTCCACTGCTCCACATGCTTTAATTTTTGCTTATCTTTGGTTTTTAAAGCATAGGCCAATTTTGTTCGAGTCTTTAATTTCCTTTTGTATTTTTTTCATGCTTCCAAAACTAACCTTAACACTAAAGTAATATAAATAATTTTCTCTCATCACTTTATGCATTTAAAGTGTTGCAGTTGCACCCTAATTTATATATGTCAAACAAACACACCTATCTATCTATTTATCTATCTATCTATCTATCTATCTATCTATCTATCTATCTATCTATCTATCTATCTATCTATCTATCTATCTATCTATCTATCTATCTATCTATCTGTCTATCATCTATATATCTATCTATATGTCTATCTATCTATCTATCTATCTATCTATCTATCTATCTATCTATCTATCTATCTGTCTATCTATCTATCTATCTATCTATCTATCTATCTATCTATCTATCTATCTATCTATCTATCTATCATCTTTATATCTATCTATCTGTCTATCATCTAACTATCTATCTATCTATATATCTATCTGTCTATCTATCTATCTATCTAAACATCATTTTTCAATCATTTTTTTTATAATTAATTGATTTGTTCATTACGTATTCATAAAGCTGATGAATGGTTTTACTGTAACAGCTGTTTTTTTTTGGAGCTCATCTTTACAGAGTAGTAAAAATAAAAATATTCTATGTATGATACATTTGCCTTGGATGAGAATGGTCATAATTTTTCAGAGGTGTTTTAGTGAATATCCACTGGATTGGTTTTTCACTGTTTGAAGTGCTCACTGTGTGTGTGTTTTCCATTGTTTTTCATTAAAGCATTTTGAGAGTGTGTTTACTATCTAATAATTGTTATTTGCATGCATTGTTCTGAAGGATGACTGTGTGCTTAAACAGTGGGTTATTTCCCCTGAGGCAGGTCAATATTTGCAATAATTTCTAAGCAAATTCAGCCATTAAATTATAGAGATAAGCTAATATTGTGAATGAAGGTTTGTTTGATTTTTCTGGATGTGGGTTGTTTGCTCTTATGGTGAATTCCATTTATTCATTAAATTAATTTCACAAGAACCATGAACGTGTCTTAATATATCTCTCGCACATATGTCTCCACTTGTGAAATAAGTCATCAAGCTCATCTTCATCTATACTGCGGCTGCACACAGAAAATATTAGTCATCATAAATAAAATTGAAGGAAAAAATAGCCTATTACACAATGGAAACTATATGACTAATATATACGGAACAAGTGTCAGATAAAACAGCTAAAGGGAGGCATTGAACTAATACAATAATGCAAAGAGAATTATATTACAGTATAATAACACTTCCCTGTGCCCGGTTTTTCAAAAGGTTTAATCCGGATCAAATTGATCCGGATTTAGTAATCCTTTTTTTTGCGATCCGTGATCACGTAATCCAGTTTACTTTTGAGCCAGTTTTTTAAAGCAACATCGGATTGGATCAATCTGATCCGGATAGGAACTTTTCAGGATCACCAAATCTGGAGAACCAGTTCTCAAACAGGATAGAACTAATAGATATGTAAAGAGCAACAAGTAGAATAGCCAGTGTGGGGTCAATATAAGTTTATTTTTATTTGAAATGAAAACACTTTAAAAAAAATTTAAAAACAATAAAAACCCCACCCCATCCTCTTCCAGCAGTCCGCTCATCTGAGACCAACACAAACACTGTACATTGAGGATATTTATAACAAGTTTCAAATATAGATGTATTGAATAAAAAAAAAAAAGACTTAATGGAGTTCTTAAGAGGTAGCTTTGCATGCCTTAACTACCTGAGAGCGGAACCACAGAAAGCATGCAACATAACCCTTGCCTGTATTGTCCTGCACAACATCGCTACTAAGCGCAATGTCACTCTCTGTGCTGACAATGCACCTGAGCCCCTTGGAGACCCTAACCAACCTCCTGCATTCTGCCAGAACGAGCAAACAGGATGTGCAACGAGGGACGCAATAGTTAGACACTATTTCTGATTTGGATTTGTTTTGGATTTCAAAAATCAGTTATTGCCATTCTTTGCATTTTTTTTGGTTATTCTGTAATCATTGCATGCATCACTAATAAATATTCTAAAAACAAAAATATTTTCAATTGTGATGAATATATATCTCAATTAGTGACAGATTAAAATGTATTGTTTTTGGTCAATTTTGACAGCTGTTTGGGGGATTATTTTATGAGGCCAAACTCTTTCTACTTTGCTGTAGGCCTATAAAGGCTGAATACGTTAAAGCCTACCTAATCACTGTAGCCTGACGGATGAACAAATAAAATTAAAACCTTATGAATAAATAGGATATCTTGTAAGATACTGCATGATGATCCAAATATAGTATTATTTGATACATTTTTTAAGTTTTCATTACATTTTGGGCATGAAATCCACGCTAAATCCACCCTTCTGATGGGATCAGTTTAATCCAGATTTTTTGGATCAAAGTGATCCAAATCCTACAAAAAAGTTCTGAAAAACCCAAACTAAAGGTTTGATCCAGATCAAAACCAAGATTGGATTACGTGATCTAATCCGATTATGTAATCCGTTTTTTCTTTTGAAAAACCCATTTTCAAGATTTGATCCAATCTGTTATCCAAAATCCTAGTGGATTACTTTTGAAAAACCGGGCCCAGGTTTCACACAGATAAGGTCCCAGACTAAAATGCATATTTGGGCTGTTTTATCTGAAAGCAACTTGATGTATCTTCAAATATGACAGTGGCATTGTTTTGTCTCAAGATGTACGCCAGTAATGTTTTTTTTTCTAAGGCACGTTTATAAAATCTACTTAAATGCCCTAATTAAACTAAGGCCTAATCCTGGTTTAATCTAAACTGTGTTTTGTAGAAATGTAGTTAACTAAGCTTAACACAAATTCGTTAGATTACATGAAAAATCTTAATTTAATAACTGGCTATTCAACGTTTTCAGTGTCGTTTTTCAGCTGTAAATGATCATCATACACACACTTTCTGTAGCGATACGTAGTTGTTGCTGTGCTGTCACGTGATATATGTTCCTTTTCGCAGCGCTGGTAGGGATAGACCAATCACAGTCGTTTCTGATAAGAAAATTAATAAAAAAAAAATCATTTTACAGCCATTGCTGATGCGGATTTTACGCGATTAAAATTATTATTTAATTTAATTTTTAATTATTATTAAAGTATTATTAAATAAAAATTTTTTTTGATGTACTACCGATTTCATTTATGAAAATGAAGCTTAACCTATTACTCGGCTAAATGCTATCTATAGGCTATTACACGACAAAATGTATTTTAATTGTATCTGTATCTGGAATGTTAAATTGTTAAACGAAAAGGAGTAGTACCTAAATGTTCCACCCAGTGGTCTGTCCATCACCAATCCTTTCTAACTTCTACCGCGCATGCGTGCTAACTTTGGTTCGTGGCTAAAGCGCGCATGCGCAGTGTGCTTACTAAAGTTTGGAGTGATTCGTGGAAGTTTCTTGAGATTTGGAGGAAAAAAAGCCTAGCAGAAAATCGGGAACTTGTAAAATGGCTTTTCGCAGGAGAAATAAGAGCTATCCTTTCTTTAGCCAAGAGTTTCTCATTCAGAATCACGCGGACATTGTCTTTAGTTTGGTTATTTTCATTTTGATTGGACTGATGTTTGAGGTGAGTAAGTTAAAGACTTTTGGATTCTCGTTTTTTTCTTGTCTGTGTCTCTGCCAGCTGTTTTTCTGCATGTCTCTCTTTGTTCTTCTGACTTTTACATTAAAAATTAAGCATGCAGTTTTAAGACGGACATTTTAACTTTAAAAACAGACCAAAAATGTGGACAGAGTCTACTTTTATTTGAATGTCTAACGTTAAAGCTTTTGAATCAAATCAAATTCACTTAACGTTAGCTGCTTGTAAAAGTCTCAGACACTCAATTTCTGCATTAATCTACAATAAAACATTTACATAATGCATTTAACGCCACTCTGGTTGAGTTTAGTCCATTAAAAGAAGTCCTTAACTTTATTCACAACTCAAATCCTAACATTATCACTGTCTCCTGGGCCCAGATTTCTGCATTGTGATGTTGATGAAGATACGTAAAGATCGTAAAGCATATTATGTGTAATTTAAACCGATAAACCTGGTGTCGTAATGGTGTATTTGAGTTGTATGATGTTCAGGTCTGAAGTGCCACGTCAAATCTCTCTTTCGGCCCCAGTTTGACTGGCATTCCTGAAGAGACCACTATATGAATCTCAGAAACGCTTCATATTCATATACAAAATGATCTGTCGCTTATGAAGCCCTAACCTAAAGCAAAAATAGGCATTTGAAGTTCAAGTTTCTAGGTAAACTGTCTTCTCGGGTTTGTAATTTTAGTCATAAACACTGAATGAAACTCTCTTCATGGTCTATTTCACTCATCTCATGTGTCATGCAAATATGTGTGTGTTCAGATGGGTTTCCCCCTTTTACACCTGCTCATCTGATTCTGAACATCTGTGTGTTTCATTCAAACACATCTGTGTTGTTCAGGCCTTCATGAAACGTGATTTGATTTGCAATTTCTCATTAATCAAACTGCTGAAAAAAATGCATGTGAAATGTCAGTACTGGTTTCATGCAGTTCTCCGGCCATTATATATTATAAGCTGGATTTATTAAGCTATTTTCAGTCAATTAAAGTCAATGTTTTAATGTACAACATAGAGCAGACAGCAATATTTTTGACATTGGAATGGCAAAGTGTTGTACAAGATCCCATTTTAGTAAATATTTTACATTAATTTTATAAGGAATAAGTACACAACTTGCAACAAATATATAATAATACTATAGAAGCTTGTTTCCACCAGGGAAAAAAAGGTAATTGTGACCTTAATCTCATAATTCTGACTTTATTTCTTGCATTTTTGTAACTCACAGTTGCGAGTTTATACTTTCAGTTGTGAGTAAAAGTTAAATACCTTTTTTATTTTTGTTCTGTGGTGGAAACAAGCTTCCATATAATACAAACTACTAAAATTATTAAAATACTTTTTTTATATATGATTAAAATTATACTTTATTTTCCACTGTTTGTTGCCATGTTATTCCTTTGAGTCTTTGTATTGGATAGTCGTCTTATTATTTACGTCAGAATGAAATAGGCTACTCAGGAAGTGTCTAACTATATATATTTTTAAATGTGTTAAAGAACAAGAATAATAAATCTAAACTTTAAATTTCAGCTGTAACTGTATGAAAGCACATGAGTGTTTATTATAGAACATGTGATCTGTATGTGTGTGTGTGTGTGTTTGGGTAAAGGGTCACGTCTGTGTGTTTTGCTCATCATTGTGGGGGAAAGTTGATTTCTTCTCTCTTTCAGACGACAGCCAAAACAGCAATTTTATTCATCCAGCCTCAGTACAACATCAGCACCATGAGCGCAGGTCTGACACAGTCATTTGCTTTGATAGTCTGTCATTACCAGTTCGGTCTGATGCATCTGCAACATGAGCTAACGTGTGTGTGTGTGTTTCAGATGGAGAAGTGACTCTGTATCATTATGGATGGAAAGACTGTGCCACTGTCCTCTTCTATCTTTGTATCACCATCATCCTTCACGCAGTGGTGCAGGAGTATGTGCTAGATGTAAGTGCTACAATGCAATGCATTGTGGGTAATGTAGTTTTATTGTAATTAACCATGCATTTGGCTCTATTATGTGAGAAAATTTCCATTGATGGCCATTTGAAAGTAGTTGTTGTTTCTTTGCAAGCAACAGATTAATTTATTTAATGTGCATACCATATTATTATTGTTCTTTTTCTTTGTGCTCCGTCGCAGAAAGTAAACCGGCGTCTCCACCTGTCGAAGAGTAAAAACACAAAGTTTAATGAATCTGGGCAGCTGTGTGTGTTTTACCTGGTGTCCAGTGTATGGAGTCTCTATGTCATCGCCACAGTAAGAGCCGCCAGATCACACACACACAGCATATTAGACCTCATGCTTTCTGTTTGGCACTTAATTGTTTATGTAATTAATAGGAGGGATTCCTCCTGCATCCCAGCAGCCTTTGGGAGAATTACCCTCATGTTCACCTGAGGTACATACACACATGATCAAAGCATGAATCTCACGAAAACTGTCAGGAGTCTTATTTCATCCAAAAATAAGAAAAAAAAGTATATGTAGATTTTTCATTAAGAAAATTAAGCCTATATATTTTTTTAAACTTTGCAATGAGATTTTTGTAATTTCTATGAAAAATGTATACATTTATATATTGCTGATTACCTATTTTCACAGTTGAATAGAATTTATGCAGATTTGAATTAATAATTATCTTTTAGGCGGCGATCATTTTTATTTTATTTTAAAAATGGGTTGAAAATATTTTTGTGTAAAAAGTATGAATGGCTTTAAAGGATTTATTTTGCTTACAAAAAATATATATATTTTCTGTTAATCAATGCAAACACTATTGTGTGTATACAACATTATTATGTAACATATAAAATAGATTAATAACATGAAGACATCTTCTGTTTTTATGACAGTAGCTATTAAAAAAAAAAAAGGTGGATGGAAACGCCAAGATGCACAAAAATGTAAAAAATATGCATAAAAAAATGTGCGCACTCAGATTTTAAAAAATGTATCCGATAAGAAGGCATGCACATAAACTATGATGGAAATACATTTACTGAATAAATCCCTCTAACAAAAAAAACTCATGTGACTTTGCCTCAACAAATTATGTGATTGGATAACTGGCCTAACCAGCTGACCAATTGCATCGCACAGCATCTTGAATGTTGGTTTGATTATTTGGTTTAATTCCCTCCCAGAAGTGTCTCGCATGATTGCGTTCACAAACATGATGCATCCGAACACAAGATACCATGACCGGGTTTATTGCATTTCGTCTGCTTGATCTGAGATGCGAGTCATTTATGATGTAGGGAAAAAGAGCCACATTGGCTTCTCTGATTACAGAAACTTCCAGTTTTAATATAGATGGTTTGCATCAATTTCCCAGGAAGTGACAATTTGGTTCTCTTGAACATGGAATGGAAACGCTGCTTTATTTGCAGATGTTTTATGGGATATTCCAATTTTGTGAATAAACTTTTGATGGAAACGTCTAGTGCCAGTGATTGGTTCTGTCAGATTGTCATGTGATTGTAATTGTCTTTCTGTAGGTTTCAGGTGAAGTTCTTCTACCTCACACAGCTGGCATACTGGTTTCACGCACTGCCTGAGCTTTACTTCCAGAAAGTGAGAAAGGTAAGCGAAGACGAGAGGAACGCAGAAACATTGAAGCAGGGGAGATACGTAGGTATATGCATAATATAATTAAAGTATATAATAACAGAAATATAATAAAACTATAATTGTGTTGCTCTTTTCATGTTTTTAGGAGGAAGTCCCTCGTCAGTTGCAGTACATCAGTCTCTACCTGTTACACATTCTGGCTGCGTATCTGTTGAAGTAAGTCATGAACCACACATGAAAACTAATAAATCACAGTAAAATTGCTGGACTGACTTTTATTAAGTCAGATCACCTTTATTAATAGCGCTTTATACAATCCAGATTTGTTTCATAGCAGCTTTACAGGAAAATTAAAATAACCGGAAAATGGTTAAATGATGCAAATAGAGTTTATTTCAGCTCTAGAAGAAAATAGTGTCGTTGTTCAGTGTTTATTCAGTTCTGTTGTGAAGAGCATCAATTATTGAATTGATTAATTTTAGCTATAAAGCAGTTCTGCAGAAAACAGTGATCCAATAGTGTCAGCGCAGTCAAGTGTCCCCAAATAAGCAAGCCAGAGGCGACAGTGGCAAGGAACCCAAACTCCATCAGGGGACAGAATGGATTAAAAAAAAAACCTTGGGAGAAACCAGGTTCAGTCGGAGGGCCAGTTCTCCTCTGGCCAGTGAACGCACACGGTGTGATTATGATTCAGGCTGCATCACAAGTCATAGATTGTGGATCGGTATCATTCAACTATTTCATCCAGTTCCTTTTGCTTGAAGATTGGATTCGATTCATCACGCCAGTATGGAGATGAAGCTGGTCATAGGTCTGGTTCTCGTTGTGTTTCCTGAGGATCTGTGCCGATGGCTGTCGTGTCGACGAGGTCTTCACAGGGGATTGTCTAGTAGACACGGTCTCTGCTGACATTCAGGGCTGCGTTTTGGTCGTGTCTAGGTGTGGGTCCACCCTCTAATCTGGATACAGATCTGATACGGCTGACTACGGTAACCTCAGGATAAACAGAGAGAGACTAATATTAGCATAGATGGCATTCTTCTTACGATGTAACGAGTACATCTGGTGTTATGGGAAGTGTTCCTGGTTCCTGTTGACGTAATTGCAGCCTAACAATCCTTTAATGGATGCGAGTGGTTTATAGAAATATGATAATGTGTTATGTATATGCCTTGTTAAAGAGATGTGTTTGTAGTCTAGATGTGTTCTGCTTCCTGAACAAGGCTAGGAAGACTGTTCCAGAGTTTGGGTGCTAAATAGTACAAGGATCTAATGCCTGCAGAATATTTTGATATTCTAGGTATTATCAACCGGACAGAATTTTGAGATCGCAATAGACGTGAAGGACTATAATGTGAGAGCTCTCTCAAGTACTGGGGAGCTAAACCATTTAGTGCTTTGTAAGTCATTAGCAAGATTTTAAAATGTGTGAAATGCTTAAAAGGGAGCCAATGCAGTGCTGATAGAACCGGGCTAATATGGTCATACTTCCTGGTTCTAGTAGGAACTCTAGCTGCTGCGTTTTGGACTAGCTGGAGTTTGTTTATTAAAGGGATGGTTCACCCAAAAACGGAAATTGTCATCATTTTGTCATGAGTAAATGATGGTAACTAACCAGACAGTTGACAGTAGCCTTTGACTTCCATAGTAAGAAAAAAAAAAAATACTATGGAAGTCAATGGGTGCAGTCAATTGTTTGATTACCAACATTCCTCAAAATATCTGCTACTATACATCTATACTATAACTCCTACAGTTGGAACAACTTGAGGCTGAGTAAATTACATTTTTGGGTGAACTATCCCTTTAAGCGTGCAAATCAACCACACAGTAGAGCATTACAATAATCTAGCCTTGAGGTCATGAACGCATGAACTAACTTTTCTGCGTTTGTCATTAAGAGTATATTTTGTAGTTTAGATATATTTTTAGGATGGAAGAATGCGGTTTTTCTGATGCTAGAAAAGTGGCTTTCAAATGAAAGATTGGTATCAAAGTGCACACCCAGGTTCCTAACTGATGACGAAGACTTGACAGCCATCAAGTGTTAGACAGTATTTTGTGTTATTACATGCCCAGAGGTTTTTGGACCAATAATTTTTTTTTTTTCAGAATTGAGTGGTAGGAAATTACTAGTCATCTTATTATTATTATTATTATTATATCTACTAAGGCATTTTGATAAGTTTGTGAACTGGTATGTTTCACCAGGGTGCGAATAAATATAGAGCTGAGTATCACCAGTGTAACAGTGAAAACTAATCCCATGCTTCCTAATGATATCTCCTAAGGGTAGCATGTACAGAGTGAACAGCAACGGTCCTAGTACTGAGCCTTGTGGTACGCCATACTGAACTTGTGATTGATATGAAATCTCTTCGTTTACTGCTACAATTTGTAACCCGTTAGATAAGTATGATTTGAACTATGCCAATGCAATTCCACTAATGCCAACATAATTTTCAAGACTATTCAAAAGAATGTTGTGGTTTATAGTATCAAATGCAAAAAATAAGATCCAGTAATACTAATAGAGAGATGCAACCCCGATCGGAAGATTAGAGCAAATCATTTGTAACTCGGAGAGCAGTCTCAGTACGGTCTAAATTAGTTGGGCGATATGGCCAAAAATAGTATCTGTGTAGTATCATTCTGTGTTTTATGATTTAAAACAAATATAAACTTGAACGATTTAATCAAGTTTTTAAAATGATCTGAGATGTCATCGCTCTGCTGCAGAATTTCAACGGCATCAACATTGATTCCATGTGACAATATTAGATCTAAAGTATGATTACGACAACGAGTGGGTCCTGACACGCGTTTTCTAACTCCAATAGAGTTTAAAATGTCTATAAATACCTTTTATACCTTAGCCTTTAAGACTTTATCTGCAGCCAGGATTTCTTTCATAAATCTTTATGCTGCCCTGGTGGCCTATATACAGTAGCCAGAACAAAATGTCAAACAGGATTTATCATTCACACTAGATAGTGTTACATTAAGCACCAACACTTCAAAATAATTCTACTAAACCTCTGAGTTATACTGAAAATATTACTATAAATTACAGAAACACCTCCCCTTTGCCTTTCAGACGAGGCTCATGTTTATAACAATACTCTGGAGTCATTTAAAGTATTGTGTAATCGTCTGGTTTTAGCCTGGTTTCTGGTAAACACAGCACATCTAGGTTATGATCTGTGATCATATCATTTACTATAAGTGCTTTTGTAGAAAGTGATCTAATATTCAGCAAAACAAGGTTTATCATTTATTCGTCTGTATTATATACTTTTTTTTTTTATTTGCTGAACATCAATTAAATTTTTACCCTTAAATGGGTTTGAGATTTTTGTATTTACTAGTTCGGGGAACCGAAACGATCTCTATATAAGTCTTTTATGGTATGAGACTGGTACCATGTCTGTTATTTACACAAGCAATATCACAAGTGGTAAAATCGCAATGAAGAAGAGAAAAAATATATATATTTACGTGTGAGCCCTAAAAACTAAAAAGGTAGTTTATTCAAGTAATATTTAAATTTAACAACTGTATAATATCCGATGTTTGCATGAAGAATGATTGATTTATTATATATTGTTCATCTCTCTTCAGCTTGACACGGGTCGGGCTGGTTCTGTTGTTTCTGCAGTATATTTCTGAGATGGGCTTCCATCTGTCTCGACTGTTCTACTTCACTGATGAAAACCACCACAAAATGTGAGCCAAACTTCCTCAGACATCATGCTTTAATTCCATAATGTATACATTACCATTCAAACTATTTTTTTTATTATAGAAATTAATACTTTTATTCTGCAAGGATGCATTAAATTGATCAGAAGTGACTGTAAAGATGTAAACTTTCTATTCATCAAAGAGCATGCATCATCGCAGTTAAGCAGCACGATGATAATTATATTATAATAAGAATAACTGGAGTAATGATGTTGAAAATTCAGCTCTGATTGCAGGAATAATTTACAGTTTAAAATATATTCAAATAGAAATCAGTAATATTGTGAAATATGGTACTTTAAAAAGAACAGTTTTTACTGTATTTTTGATCAAATAAATGCAGCGTTGGTGAGCAGAAGATATGCATTTCGAAAGCATAAACTGACCCGAAACTTTGACGGTCACTTATATCATAATCTCTCTATATAACAGCAAATATGTTTGTTTTGTGTGTGTAGGTTTGAGATGTGGTCCGTTGGGTTCGTCCTGACCCGTATGATCACTCTGACTCTGATGTTCCTGGCTGTCGGCTTCGGTTTGGCTCGTTCTGAAAACCAGATGCTTGATTTGGAGACTGGAAACTTCAACACTCTTTCTATCAGGCGAGACAGACATTCACGCTCATTGTAGTTCAGTACATCACGAGAGACCCAGACATGAGAGTAATGCTGAAATGTGTCACGCAGGCTGCTGGTGCTGTTCATGGTGTGTTTCACTCAATCCTGGCTGCTCTGGAAGTTCTTCCGGTTCCAGCTGAGCCGAACACGTGAGCTGAGATTAGAGCAAGCCAAGAAGAGAGCGGCTACTAAACAGATGCAGCGCACGCCGAAACGAGATTCAGGTACATGCTCGTTCTAAATTACACTGCTCTAATTAGACCCCGATATACAGCTGAAACTCGAAAAATTACAATATCATGCAAAAGTTTAATTTATTTCAGTAATTCAACATAAAAGGTGAAACTAATATATTATATAGACTCATTACATGCAAAGTGAGATATTTCAAGCCTTTATATTTGTTATAATTTTGATAATTATGGCTTACAGCTTATGAAAACCCCAAATTCAAAATTAGAATATTGTGAAAAGGTTTTCATAAGCTGTAAGCCATAATTATCAAAATTATAACAAATATAAAGGCTTGAAATATCTCACTTTGCATGTAATGAGTCTATATAATATATTAGTTTCACCTTTTATGTTGAATTACTGAAATAAATTAACTTTTGCACAATATTCAAATTTTTCGAGTTTCACCTGTTCATATTTTCTTAGGGCTAAAAAGAAGTTTAAAATACCTGAGCATCGTTATACTGTTAGTGAACATCCCAACTACGTTTGGATGAATTTAAAATATGTTCTGCACGCTTCATTCTCAATATCAAAATAAACGTCACCATTGGCTACGTTGTGTGCATGAATAATTGTAGTTAATAAAAATTTTGGATAAACTATCTCTTTTAAGCTTAAGGCTCAGATATACTTTAAGTGAAATAGAAGAACGAACTGGTGTGACGTAACAAACAAAATCAGACCAGAACAAAATTCGGTTTGGGTGGTCAAAACTACTTGCCAGTGATATTTCCGCTGCGGAGGCGAGGGTGGGAAAATAATCCACAGTACAAAAAGAAACCGATGCAAATATTATGAAATTGTGTATAAATCGCTAATTTTTCTTAAGTGTTTCTAACAGCAGTTAAAGTTACAGCAGAACAAAGCATCTCTTGGAATTAATGTAAAAAATGGTGGGAAAACTTGAGAAATATACTTGGTTTTAATAAATGGAACAATAATTATGCTGTTAAAAATGTAAAAATAGATTTGTTTTGTTTGTTTGTTTTTGATCGTGCTAGTCGTTTTATTTATTTAACCTGAAAAATGTGTCAAAATTAAGTATAAATGGAACATGAATTTATATAAAATAAAATAATGTTTTTAAAACAAAAACCTGTTACGTAATCATGAACCAATTTGTCGTTCAAATGCGTTTAATAAATCCAGTCGAAGAGAACTTTTCTGAGTTGGCTTTGGCAAGCAGTTTCAAACTCTAGAAATGACTCCAAGCGAACTCGGTTTTGTTCTGATTTTGGCTTCATGCACACTGTCCGTTTTGTTGGATTGACAACCGCGTTTACTTACCGGTGTGAATCTCAATGTCCTGTTCACACAACAACTTAGAGTAGCGTCTTGTAACTGAACTGTGCATGAACAAAACCCTGTTATGGACTTCAATAAAAGACACAACAGTGTTCTGCGGTTTTGTGAACATGGCCTTTGAAATAGGAGAACGAACTTCATTTGGAACAATAAGTATATTTGAGCCGTAAGCTTAAAAGATTTACTTTACCCAGAAATTGTATTAATTACTCATCCATCCTGTCGTAACCAGTGCTGACGTGCCAATTTTCTTATCCAATGCGATGCAGGATTTCTGGCTGAACTGTTGGTCTAAGCTATTCACAAAAGCTTTATGTGAAGAACAGTTTTTGTAGGTTTCTAGGTGAACTTTCCCTGGCCTCTGGGCAATAATATTCTTTTATTGTGTGTGAAAGCCAAAGCGTGACGCACACACTGGTTTTGTAGGTCTGATGTCTTCGGTTACACACATGACGAAGTTTGGTGTTCGACGTTGCATTTTTTTCCTCTCTAACACGAGCCGTTTGTGTCCTGCAGTCGGTCATCATGAGAATGGACTCATTAAAGCGGAGAACGGCACATCTCCTCGTCTCAAGAAGGTCAAGGCGCCGTAAACTTCAGCCTCACTCCAGCGGATGGCCTCCACACATCGAGGGCACAGGAAACAGATCATCTGCTTCCTGTTACCACATCAAGAGAAGTGCATGTGGCGTTTCTCTGAGGAAGTGACAACAGGACCCTCAACAGGCTCTTGTCGACATTTCTAAACTTCTTTCCAGTTTCAGTATTCGTTATTTCTTCTGCATATGTTTTCTAAACTTCACTCAGTCTTTCTTTATTAAAGCGCTGTTTTGAGGTTAGTTTGTTTTTCTGCATTTGAGGTATAAAAGTGGCAACTACGGTGGCCTTGAAAGGACACTCATTGAGATGATTTGAATCAAAGGTGTTATTTTGAGACTTCACACATTCTGAGTTTGTAATGAACAAAATATTTACATGACAATCTAAAAAGATCTGGCAAAGAAACAAGGAAAATCCATGTTTTTTGTCCAGTTTGAGGTAGGAACAAATGTTGTAGTTGTGAAATGAATCAGAGCAAACACACTCAGTCTTTCTCCTGTAATGAGTGTTTATGGAGGTTCTGCTTTGTACGTTTATGCAGTTTGATATTTTATTGTATATGACGATGCTTTATAAATATTGAACCTTTTTGAATAGTAACATTGTTTTGAGTTTTCTGGCTTTACAGATAGTTCACCTTTTTTTTGCTTTATTTACTTTATTTAATCATTAGCTGATAATGAAATGGCAAACAGAAAAGAATTCACATTTGGTCTCTTATGAGAATGTCACATTTCATCTGAAAAGAGAAAATGGTTTTACAATTTTTTTTTTATTATCTGTTCGTACTAAAAATAAAACAAGCATAAACTGAAAACAACTAATTAATACTTAATTTTAAATACCTATTTTCCCATGAAAGCTTAATTTTCATAGCCGTCAATGGACTAACAGACAGCTCTCAGATTTTATAGAAAAGATATTAATTTGTAATCTGAAGATGAACAAGTCTTTGAATAATTAATGACAGGATTTGAATTTTTTGGGGGAACTATCCCTTTAAGATTTTCATGAATCCAAGATTCATACGTAAAGGGTCATTACCCCAATAACACTAATTTAACATGCTTGTTTTGCTCTGTCTTTATTGCACATTTACATCACACGCCATGGATAAACAAAAGCAAAAACAAAAACTCCTTTTCACAGACGATATCTGCTGGTATCTTGAGGATTGGTAGCATTATACTGGACAGAACTGCTCAGCAGATTTCAGCTCCGGAGGAGGTCTGGAGCTCCATCTGTCTCAGATGTGAAGAGAAACATTCAATAAGATTTCTTGTGAAACTCTGTTGAGGCATTATCCTCATGTTGTTCCAGACCCGCAAGACTTTCGTTCATCTTCAGAGCACAAATGAAGATATTTTTGATGAAATCTGAAAGCTTTCTGTCCCTTCATTGACCGTTATGCAACTACCACTATGACTCTTCAAAAAGTTTATGACGAGATTGTGAAACTAATTCATGTGAATTGAGCGGTTTATACGCCCGATAGCAAACCTCAATGGTTCTTGCGAAAGCTTAACAAGAATGAACCTCATTGGTTCTCGCACGTCAAGCGAACATGCTTGAGCTTCGGTTTACCACAACTGACGTGTGAATTGATTAATGTTTAAATGTGAATACAAGCCTAAATGAAATCTGTTCATCATATAAAGCGATCGAGTCTCTTCAGAACATTTGGACCAAACCGCTCAATTCATATGGATTCGTTTTACGATCTTTTTATTAACTTTTTTTAAGTGTCAAAGTGGTAGTTGCGTAACTGTCAATGGAGGGACAAAAAGCTCTCAGATTTCATCAAGAAGATCTTCATTTGTGTTCCTGAAGATGAACGAAAGTCTTACAGGTTTGAAACGACGCAAGGGTGAGTAAATGACGTGAACTTCATTTCCCCTTTTCACTTGGTTGAAGATGTAACCGAAAGGCTGCAGTTGCGAAACCACAACCAAACATCTTTTTTACCTTCACGTTGCTCGTCCTGGTCTGAGGTCTGATTGACCACAAACTTCTGTCTCAGTGAAGACAGTGTGTGTTCAGGGATGTGATGGGACACTGACTCCAGATAACTTGACACGTAACGATCAGCATCCGTCAGGACAAACCGATGGCCAAACACTGCAGAGGAGAGCAGAACGAACACAAGCATTAGAAAAACAGTGATGATTCCCAGGAAGTCTTGTCTCTGATCTGTACCTTCCACAGTAGCTCCAATAGAGAAGTCTGCTGGCCCGTAGTATTCTGGGTTTTCCACTGTGCTTCCTGGTTTTGAGACCCGAGTCTTCTCTAGGAATTTTCCTCCGATGATGCCAGAATTACGTGCGGATTTCTCAAAGATGCTGATCATGTCATCAGACAGGTAGTAAGACAGAACGAAGCGCCGTCCCTCATCCAGGGGATTCTGGGAATCCTAAGGAAGATGATAACAGTGATATATAAGAAATAATGTATAGTCATTTTCACTAAATAAACCTTGACATGATGAACAGGACCTGATGCAGATGAAATCTAAATAAATAAATCAATACATTTGTGGACATGTAATATTGATGTAAGATTTATTTGATAATTTTACCTGTATATCATCTTAAATCTTCAAACAACAAAAAAATAAAGATAGTTCACTGTTCAAAACAATTGGCCTAACAACAAGACGAACACGGCAGCAACATTACTCCTATAAAAGGCAGGGGTGATGTGTTTCAGAAACATTTTTTGTTAGGCTGGTTAAGTCTCTTCGCATCCTGATAGCAATCACCAAGTTAAGTGGATAAAATGTATATATATATATATCATCTGTGGAAGGCGTAGGACCATGACATATTTATCCAATAATTGCATTTGCTCCAAATGCAATGATACGATGTCCTACCTGTCTGTCAACGACGTATATGTATTGCTCACGCAAACGTCACACATTACCATCGGGTTTCATGCTATGAGTTAGACAGACGTCAGTCACCGAGCAGCGCAAACGAAACATCAGCCGCCTTTAACCGTTCCTCCTGAACCAAAACAACCAGCTAATGCTGCGTTCACGCCATAACTACTGTCATTTGGAGATGGAGACCCGTGACGTTATACTCGGAGCGGTTCGTGACTCGAATTCATGCGTTTCGATGTCAACACTATCAGCGCTGAAATGAATCTGCAGCAGTCAGGTGGTACAGGTCAGAGCTCTTTAAGTTGTTGATCTTCATTATTATTGTAATGTAATGTGCTTTGAGACATAAGGTAGTCTAACGCTGTATCTCGTGATGCTCTAGGAGACGTGGCTTTGGAGACGCTCTGATGGGAGGGTCGGACATTATGCTTTCAAAGCTAGCTCGCTATTGCTAGCGTCTCCGAAAATTGCCAACCCTACCTTTAAAGTCACAATGATTTTCATCATAACAAACGTTTATTTGCTCATGCTGTCCGTGTTGTTTTAGGGCAATACTCCGTTTGGAGATTATGCAAATGAGGTGCATTCTCACCAGCCGTGCGGCGTAACGCAGGACTTTGTGGTCGTTCTCCAGCAGTTTGATCACGTCTTTCTTGGGCGGTTCAGGAACCAGAGACAGACAGTTCTGTAACGAGTCCTCCAGAGAACCGAAGCCGTTATACGGAGGGATCACCTGCGTGACAGCATGACATCATCACCACAATAAAAATCATGCGTGCGTACAGAACTCATGGACAGACTAATATATGGATGAAGAGATGGAGGGAAGGAAAATGAAACGCATCATTTACTTCAAAAACAGTCTGGATAGAAAATATTCCATGAAGGTCATTTTCCATGAATAGGGTACAAAATAGGCCTTTTTGTGTATTTTTGCGTTTAAGCAAAAAAATTATTTAGTTAATAATGTTTTTTTATTTATTTATTTTTTTAAGAAGACCGATTCGCTAATAAATCATTCAGACCATTCGTTGAAAAAAATGAGTGGCAAAATGCATCAATCATAGCTACTGACTCTGAATGGTGTATTTCTGCAATGGCATCACTAACTGAAAACATTTGCGCGATGCTTCATTCACAACGCTAGATGTCAGAATAGTCTAAGACGACTGTGGCGCAAACATAGAACATGAGTGTACCCTATTTGTGGAAAGTGCCAGATATATCACTTGAAATGACATACCATTTGCATACTAAATCTCATTTAACTTTCAGATGAGATTAGCCCAATGAAGAGAATGTATCTGACCCTCTTGATGTCTTGTGGTGTCCTGGTGTCAACAGTAAACGGTTTGAGCAAGATGTCGGGGTGATTCTCCTCAAAGTATTTCCGGGTGAAGTTGTCGCAGTCATACAGCAGGAAGCGCCTCCCCATCAGCAGGACCTCCTGACCGACCCTGAAGTCTTGAGGAGAGAAATACTCCTCCACATCATGAGCGGAAACTTCCAGAACACTGCTGGGGAATGGCTCTGAGTCAAGAAAGAGAGATGTTTAAGGATTCGGTGTTAATATATTGATTATGTCCTTTGATTATGCTCATGTGAAATATGAATTCAGTCATTTATTGTCTAAACTTCTATAAACATAAAAAAAAAAAAAAAACTGAAGCAGGTTTGTCCCCGTGTTAAAATTAGTTCTGTAAACTATATTTCTGTCGTGACAACTCTATGAGTGTTAGGCATAGTAATGGATATGATAATGTTGATATATCTTGGCAGAATATAGGAGCAAGTATAGGAATAGCTTCTGCCAATACACAATGCGATGCGGTGAGCAAGTAAGACATGCTGCTGCTGTACAATATAGCGTACATGAGTTACCCGTAGCAGATCTATACAGGTGGAGCTGGGGGAGGTGGAGGGTTTCTGAAAGTGCGCTGCAACTGTTCCAGAAAATGCTGACCAGTATTTGAAGGTTGAGCAGCGAGCTCATTGGCTACTAATACAGCAGTTAATGACCTATCAGCCTGTGCCATCTAGAGTTTCATGACAGAACTATATATTATCGCATAGCTCTATTTTTAAGAGTTTTTATTTATTTTTAGAATTGTTGCCTTTATTGAGACAGGACAGTGTAGATAATCAATAGGAAGTGAAGAGGGAGAAAAGAGGGGGTGGGGTCAGGAAAGGTCCCCAAGTCGGTGTTGTGATGAATTCTGACCCCGCTAGATTATTAGGATTGGGGTTAGGATTAAGTAATCAGATAACAGACTCAACGAGGAGGGTTATTTGGCAGGGAGATTCGGCACAACACCAATGCCAGGTTGCATAAAGCACCAAGAGTGTAATTTTCCCTTAAGAACGGCCTTTAGGTTTTCCTTAAACTTGAGGGCGTTGCAAAAAATAACCGTTAAGTAGGTGAAATGACATAAACCCTAAGAATTACCCTTAAATATCTATATTTCCCTTAAGCAATCTCTTAAAAAACGATGAGTGTTGCATAAAGCCACTTAACTGTCATTTTCCTAAGTATAACATAAGGTTTGGAAAACTTCACCTTAAGTGTTACACGGAGCGAGCAGGTTCAATCCAAGTCTTCTAACGAGACGCGATCGGCCCTTTATATGCTAATTTGTTTATTTTTTTGCCGTTTTTTCATATAAACACATAAAGCACATGTTATATGGTTAACGGAACCTCTTTCGAAACAGCCTGAATCATACGGATTACTTTTTTCAATAAATGGACAGAAATGATGAGCGAATATTAAAAATGTCTTAATTGTGTCTAAAGATGAATGAAAGACTTATGGGTTTAAACCGACATGATTGTGAGTATTTATTCAATATTTGAGTAAACTATCAATTTGAGTTTTGTCTTGTCTGGTCCTTCTCTTTAATATTTGCTTTTCCTTATCCATGTTATGCTGTTTTCTGTGATGTCTATTAACAAATAACGTGTCCATGACAGCAATCGAATTTTATAACAGCAAAACCTGGGAAACACTTAACGGTTCCCCTTACCTGAGAGAACCGTTTGAGGGATTATATGCAACACTCTTAAGTCATTCCCTTAGCTGAGGGAAAATCACACCTTAAGGGAAAAACTTGAGGTGCTTTATGCAACTGGGCAGAGGACTCGAACTCAGGTTGCCTGAAGCGCAACCGCGCTGCCCACGAGGCTATCGGCTCCGACAGCTCTCTGTCTAAAGTTGGATATATATTAAATCCAACTTTATCCACATACAGTACATACAGTTCACTACCGTAAATCAGTATGTACTACAGTAGGACTATATAGCAAATATCAACTACACTGATACATATATTTTTTTTTGTCGCAAAATGTGACTGACTATATTATTGCCCAGCTCTTTAAATAAAGTTGGATGTATAAGTATGTCCAAATTTATACAGATCGATAGATGGGTATGGATGGATGGTGTAATGTGTATTGTGAAAAGCACTATGCAGATGAATGTGTCTTGACTTGTGTGTTTATGATCTCACCACAGGCTGGTTTGATGTGTTTGGGAACCTTCTGTCTGCGGAGTAGAACTGGGAACGGGTCCCGGCCGCTGTTGGCCTCGTGATGTTCACAGATCTCAACAGAATCATCCACAAGATAGTAATGCAGCGTTACCGGCCGTTTCTCTCCGTACAGAGAGTGTGAGTCGTCCCAAAGCGCAAAGAAGCGCAGCACCTGGAAATACACACAAGACCGCACAGAAATGATGAGTGAGAGAATGAACTGATGTGTGGGCGAACACACAGGAGTGTGTGTGTGTGTGTGTGTTTACCTGTCGATCCAGGGCGAGGAACCGCTCCAGCTGATGGTTGTGGTCGTAGGGTGTGATGTGAGTTTGTTGTGCCTGAATGCGGCGGATGGTGTACGGGTCACTGGGAATGGACTCCGACTCATTTAGTACTATTCCCTGACTCTCCATGAAGTCCTACACACACACACACACACACACACACACACATGCACGCTCAGTCAAACCAAACCATCAGAAGCAGAAGTCTATAGAGTCAGTGTGTGTGTGTGTGTGTGTGTCTGTGTGTGTGTGTGTGTGTGTGTGTGTGTGTGTACCTGTGTAAAGGCATCGCACTGTGTTATCCTGTAGTCCGTTCCAAACAAACTCATGTCCATCCCAACATTGAGGTCTTTCCAGTGGTAAAGATCACCGAGCTGGTTTTTGACCAGCCTCTGACGTTTGATCAGTTTTCCCTGTGGGATTCCCGAGTTTTCCACCGGTGGCTCGATCACACACATGCTGTCATCGTCCAAGTGATAATAAATAATCACCGGACGAACGCGAAAGTGCTCATCCGGGGAGTGCAACACTTCCTGCCGGAAGAAACCGTAGAAACGCAGAACCTGGAAAACAGAGTAAAGGTGAGAGGTTGGTTCGGTTTCAATGAGATGGATGGATGGATGGATAGATAGATAGATAGATAGATAGATAGATAGATAGATAGATAGATAGATAGATAGATAGATAGATAGATAGATAGATAGATAGATAGATAGATAGATAGATAGATAGATAGATAGATAGATGACTCTTCACCTTCTTGTCATAAGCAGCGTGTGCCGGTATGTGCTGTAGCGGTGGGTGTCGGTGTGTGTCTGTACCGTAGGTCAGGTTCGGGATGTCATTGATCAGCTGGTTCCTCTCACTGTGACTGATGTTCACTGACAGAAGAGGCTCTTGTCCTGTACCGACCGCGGGCCGCCGGGGCAGAGCGTAACCGTTCTTATAATCAAGAGTCTGAGCTCTGTGGAAAGCGGATTTCTGAATAACAGCACAGAAATAATGGGTCAAAATGTATAACAATATAATATCAGCATATCTCATATATCATTTACATAATGCTCCTTGAAAAAGAAGAAGAAGAATGATTAATTAATTTCCAGCAAAATTGCATTTAGGAACAAGATTTAAAAATGCAGAATTAGATTAAAACAAGACAGCAAAGTTAATATGGGCCTAAAGGTCAAAGTTTCTCACCGTTAAATTGCGAAAAGTGTTGCCTGGCAGGAAAGGAAGCCCATGGGTTGTATTTATAGACATTATGGCTAATTACTCTAATCTATATTAAAATAAAATAAAAGGCAAGTAACCAAAATAAGTTAATATAACTTGTTCTCTCACGGGAACTGCTGCTCTTCCCTGAGGAGGTTTGTTTACATCTGCCTCCATGGAGACCACAAACACTGGCAGTTGTCATGGTGATGTAAACACTTCCTTTCATGCACGATGTGAATCATTCACCGACAGGTGGCGCTATAAATTCAGTTTATTCAATGCAGTTTATTTAAAGCTCCATAACAATCAAAACAAAACCCTGCACAGGTCCTGCTCTGTACATGAGCTGATATTCCTATAAAAGCCATGCTGAAATATTACTGGAAAATAAAACAACAGCAGTAAACAAACAAGTCTGTGGTGGTGTCCAACGCAAACATCCTGCCGCACACGATTTAAGAGCTCAGGTGCAAACAAACAATCCACATGCACACAAATGTTGAGTCACTTCATGTTTTGGCTTGGTTTGAGTGTCAAGAGAATAAAAACCTTAAATATTACTTATAAAATGAACGATGTGTGGGCATGGGCTCCTAAAAATAAAGGTTTCAGCGAGAGGACGGCGACTACAGGCTTCACCATTTACCAGACTTATGTCAGCTTTGTCAGAATCTTTCTTATCAATCTATTAAAATCGGTCATATTTTTTTTAACAACAGATAGAGATCCCTAATTTTAGGTATTGCTGAAAATGAAATATATATATATAATTATTTATTTATTCATTTATGAGCCATTTGATCTTAAAATGTATAATGTCTTATTTAATATTTTTTATATTTAATATATATATATATATTTTTTTTTTTACCACCTGCTGAGTTCTTGACCACATTTTCTTTTGACTTTTTTTTATGGGGCCTAAATTTCTTTTGATATAATATTACATTTCTGAGCATATTAACCCTCTGGTGCCCTTCAAACATTTTTGACCCAAAAATTGTACTTTTTTTAATTTATTTATTTTATTAGAATGGTATGACACTTGGTAAAGGTTTTTGCACTTGCTATGTGAACACGCACAAAAAAAAAATTATGGACATGAATCGAAAAGGTTCAATGGTCCTGAAAAAAAATAGTCACATGTACTGTTCATAGTCAAAAATGAGCGCATTGGAAATGAATCTGAAGCGACAATCATCTAGTGGAAGTGTTTGGTACTGCGCCCAAACAAAATCTTACTGAAAGCTAATTTTTTGAGATATCAATTTCCAACTCCTGACTCGCTCTGGTGTTGACGGAAGCAGATGCTTTTATACCAGGGGCTGCCAGGGGCGTGGCAGAGTAGCGTCACAGAGTACCCTACGTCAGAGAGTACCCCTACTTCAGGAGATTCCGTTTAACCTGAAGAGGGCAGCACTCAGACGTTTTTACACCATATATTTGAAAATTAAAACACTTTATACTCAAATGTTAAAAAAAGTACTCGAATCAATGAACAGCATTTATGAAGCTCCATTCTTACAGATCATTAACTAAAAGAAGTTGGTTTAGTGTTTAGTTACCCTTTAAATTTAAAACACAACTTGTTTAGATTTATGGCTTTGATTTTCTCGCAGTTTTAGAGTAAAAAGTGTATTGGAAAATATATACCGTAATTCATATAAAAATAGAAAATACAATTTTTGTGAATTTTTCATAAAAAAATATTAATAATTCTATAACTTTAAGTTCACTTTTTAAAACTTTTTTTACTTTTTCCAAACTTAAGATTTACTACAGTTTAAGCTGGACATTTCATTTTAATTTCTATGCTAAAAAAGTGAATAAATGGATTATAACTACTGCATAAATATAATTTAGTACAATAAAATCCCCCCAAAATACAAAATATTAAATAAAAAACGTCATCGAACTAAAAAATTGTACATTCCTTTCATTGAAATAAAAAAAAAAAGGTCATTTTTGACCACCATGCGAAGAGCACCAGAGGGTTCAATAAGATGATGCCCACTTTACATGTTAAACATTTCTAAGTCACAATGCAATACGGAAAGGTAATTAGTGGTCTGTCTACCTGTAGTACTTTTTTACAAAACCTTTATTTTTAAGAACGTAAAGTAAGTTATTTATGCTTTAGTATCATCAGAATTAATTCTGAGCAATCATGTCATGTAACAGAAACTGAAACACATTAACCACAGTCGTAACACACAGAAAGCGTTGAATAAAGTCATTGCGTGATTAACCGTGTTGTGTGTGTGTAAGGCACGACGCTGATGTGCATCACGTTCCTATAAGAACCTCTTTGAGGCTACGGTTGCATATATGCAGGAACATCTGAATGTCTCTCGTCCCCGTTAAGAACAGAAGATTATACACAGAACACTTGGATTGCATCCCTGAGCAATCAGTAGAAAAATAATTCATCCAAAAAAATAGTGGTATCAAAAACTTTTTAAATATAAAATAATTTCCTTAAGGCTGGGATGTCCACATATACACACACACATATGGACACTTAAGTCACCCTTAAAAATGTACAAATGTCATTGCATTTGATGGTAAAATATCAAACCAAGTTGCACTTATTTTAAAGGATGGCAGCATTAGCAGACTTTAAGCAAAACATAAAAAATATGATAGATTATTTAATTATCTAGTGATAAATATGAAATATGGGTAACACTTTTAATAAGGTCCCATGTATTAACTAAAATTATAACAATGTGCAATACATGTTACAGTATTTATTAATCTTTGTTAACGTTAGTTAATAAAAAAAACTGTTCATTGTTAGTTCATTTTAACTCCATAAATAATCTTAACAGATTTTAAAGATTTTTTTTCTCATAAAAATTTTCATTCAATTATTTGAATAATGTATTAGTAAATGTCGAAATTAACATTAACTGAGATTAATAAATGCTTTAAAATATATTTCATTGTTCGCTCATGTTAACAAATGGAACATTTTTTAAAAGTGTTACCGAAAAATGCATTGTGACACTTGTTGTGATGCAGAAAGGTGAAGCTCTAGCATCATTTGTTTGGAAACGCAGCTTGGTTTGTTATATTTGTTTGCTAATGCAATGACATTCAGATATGGGCAAGTGTCCAAATATGTTTTAGTCCCACTGTATATGTGTATTTTGTCAGATCAAACTGGAAGGCACTTAATTAGGCGACGCCTCTCCCTACAGGAGGCGGTCCTCACTGTTTGACAGGCAGAGTGAAGGACCAATCACAGTGCTTAGAGCTTATCACACCTCTCAGAGCTGCCTATAGACTCGAGTGAACTACATCTCCCATGAGCCTTAGCTTCAGCTGCACTAAAAATCGGAATGTCCAACTTCCTACTTGGAAGTTCAGCGGAACGACACTTCCAACTTGGGTAAATTCACAACAGCGAGATGTAGGAATATTTCCACGTCCGACCGGTGGGAACGCAGCGTTTGACCTTTCACCTCTGCATAGCGAAGGTTACGGATAAATCACGGCGCGACCAAGAGCTTTTTCCCACTGCAAAGGAAATGTGCAGTTTAATGCCACACGGGGAACTCGCTTCAGCGTTCAGGAAACTCCTGGTAGTAGCTTCACATCTGGATGTGTCCGATCTAATAGTAGCGATTCAGGCTACGCGTTCCCGGGACGTCGGGCTGTCCGTTCATCCAGATTTCCCGTATGATCCGCTCTCTCTCCTCCAGCCGCTGCGCTCGCTCCAGCTCCTCCGCCGACGTGAAGATGTTGGTGTTGAGCGTGCGCTCGAAGCGCCGGTGCCGGCGGGCCGACAGGTCTGAGCTCGAGTCCCAGTCCGAATCAGAGTCGCTGCTGTCGCTGGCAGAGTCCGCGGGTCCTGGGCGCTTCTTAGCGACGCGGTGATGGCGTTTACAGTCCGTACGGCAGGAAATCTGAACCACCAGCGCAAAGAGTGTGAGGAACAGACCCGCGCACACACCGCACATGAAAAACAGCGCACATCCCTCCGGGTGCTCTGTGATGGAGAGAGAGAGAGAGAGAAAACACTTTTCAAGACAACATGGAAGCAAAATTGAGCCATTTATGCGTGGTTCAGATTACACGATTTTGGCACGATTCGTTTGACGTAGGGTGTCGTGGGGATTCGTAAACGACAACGGGCGTAGAAACGCAAGATCCGATCGTTTCATCTCGTATAGTGTGTGTCGTAGTGGGCAACAACCTACGTCATGTCTGCGATGCTTCACGACATCACGACAAAAAGTAATTTTTTTCCCGGTCCTCCACGACGAGAGTGAGTGAGTGTGTGTGCGCTAGTGCGTGAGCGAGAGTGAGAGTAAGTGTGTGTGTGTGTGTGTGTGAGTGAGCATGTATGCGTTTGTGTGTGTGTGTGTGTGTGTGTGTGTGTGTGTGTGTGTGTGTGTGTGTGTGTGAGAGAGAGAGAGAGTGAGCACGAGAGAGTGTTTGTGTGCGCTAGTGAGTGAGCGAGAGTGAGTGAGTGTGTGTATGTGTGTGTGCGCGCGTGTGTGCGCGTGTGAGTGAGCATGTGTGCGTTTGTGTGAGTGAGTGAGTGAGTGAGTGAGTAAGCACGAGAGAGTGTGTGTGTGTGTGTGAGAGAGTGAGTGCGTATGTATGTGTGCGAGTGAATGTGTGTGAGATGCAATGGCTGGTCGGAAAGCAAAGTGTAGTCTGACATGTTTCTTGTCCACGACACGACAAGAGTCAAAATCGGCATAATCTGACACACCCTAACTTGTAACAGACCAAAAAATCGTGTGATCTGAACCAGGCATTACTTTCTTAAAGGGATAGTTCACTCAAAAAAATATAAATTCTGTCATTTTGTCTCATGTTGTTCCAAACCTGTACAAGTTTCTTTCTTCTGTTGAAAAAAAAAAAAAAGATATTTTGAAGAATGTTGGTAATCAAACAGTTGATTATACTTCCATAGTAGGGAAAAACCACTATGAAAGTCAATGGATACGTCAACTGTCTGGTTACCAACATTCTTTAAAATATCTTATTTTGTGTTCAACAGATGAAAGAAACTAACAAACTACAGGTTTGATTCAACAATAATATGAAGCAGCACAACTGTTTTCAACATTGATTATAATCAGAAATGTTTCTTGAGCAGCAACTCATCATATTATACTGATTTCTGAAGGATCATGTGACACTGAAGACTGGAGTAATGATGCTGAAAATTCAGCTTTGCATCACAGGAATAAATTACATTTGAAAATATATTCAAATAGAAAACAGTTATTTTAAATTATAATAATATTTCACAATATTACTGGTTAACTGTATTTTTGACCAAATAAATGCAGTCTAAAAAATCTTACCGACCCCAAACTTTGTCCATCACAAATACTTAGTAAAATTGGAATAGCTGTGGGTTATTACTAAGTGAGTTGTATATGATTTAAAATTATCTTTGTTAAAAAAACCCCAGATTTTTACATAACATGCAAGCACACATTTGTATTTCCTTAAGAACGAGATCCTGCTGACTCAATAATGAATATATGTTTTTGAGTTTGAGTTCATCAAGTGTTTGCATTCAGAGATGCACTCAGATGTGTGTGTTGTACCTGTGATGTAGGTGTAGGCCGTCAGCATGCTGCTGATGAGAGCCATGTCTGGTCTGCTCACGGTGGAGACGGTTGGGTTCGGATCGCTTTCTCCAGACGGATCCGGCTTTTCCGAATAAGGACCAGAACTCCGGCCTCGCGTCGACTTCCCTGCCATCAAATGCACACACTCATCATCACCAACATCAACATGAGATTGTTACAAAACAGAACGCTATGGTTGGTTAAAACCTCCCAAGCTTTTATGTCTGGGAATAAACAAAAGAGTAAGTTGGATTTACATCAATAATTCATCAACATGTTCTCATTGTGTGTGTGCATATGTGGTGTCAATGGAAAAGTTCACTCGAAAAATGATAATGCTGTCATCATCTACTCAACCATCATCTTGTGTCATGAACATTATGAATTTTTCAACTTAGATATTAACCGAACTTTAACAGAGTGTCTTGACCTAAAAGAATGTTCTGGAAAGAAACTCATCTAAAGAAAGCTGAAATTATAGGCTTCTTAAATTTGTTTTTACAGTCTCCGCTCATAGGAAATGCATTGTGGGTGTTTTATCTTTAGTCCGATTCTGTTCACAACAGCATCTGCACACAGAGAGTGTGTGTGGTTTCCGATCATCGCCATTAAGCTGATTCCAGTCAGAACTTCTGCTGAGGTTGTGTGTGTTTAGGGTCAGATATTATGGTCTGTTTCTCACCTGGCGCGGAGTCCGAGGTCAGAGACGGGGTCCCGTCAGGAGGGGCGCTGTCTCCCACCACGTTGGGGTCATGAGGCACTGATGGGGGAGAGGGGAACGACGGATGCCTGGAAACCGACTCCTGCACGAGTTTCTTTGGGACTGCAGAGAAACACATAATTCAATAATTCACCCAAAAACATATTTCTACTCATAAATCACCTTTCTACCCCCGTACACACACACTAACAATGCATTAGAGATGCCATTCCCTCCGCTGCGACCACGAGTCCGTCCAACATACACACAGAAAAACAAGAGCGTCTTTGTGCAGTGAAACAAATGGAAAATATAGTGGCAGTCATCAGGGTCTAAAACTGGAAGAGTGGACAAAACGACCACAAATTGGCTAATTTGACAGATTAGATCCCAGATACTGGGGAATATAAACGTCCTGAAATCAGTTGAGTAGTAAGGATTTGTTTAAGTTATAGTGACTCTATCACTGGAGTTTGATTACGTTTGATTAAGTTTTGTGATGTTTTACGCTCATAAGACTTTATTACGGGTCCCATTAAATGTACTGGTTCATATCTGCCAACTGATCTGAAAAAAACCTAATTACATTTGATAACTTTTTGTTAGGAGTTAATCTAAAAACAGGACCAATTAAGTGAATATTGGCCTAGATAGAGCTTTAACAAATATACAACTTCTGATTATTATCAATGTTGAAAACAATTGTGCTGCTTTATATTTATCCATCTTTTATGCTTTATATAACTGATCCATTGATGAACAGAAGTGCAAAATATCTATTTGAAATAGAACTATTTTGTAACATTATAAATATATTCACTGTAACTTTTGTTTTAGTAGTCTTTGCTGAATAAAAGTATTCATTGCTTTCAATTATTTAATTTTTAATGACCTCAAGGATTTGAACGGTAGTGTACAGTACTATATTATATCACTTACATTATCATATATAACATATTATTATACATAACTATAAAATTAAATCATTGAATGGAAATAATATTAATGAAATAAACGTATTTGCTGCTTACACCCCTAAACGGGCTGCCAATGGCCCTGCAACAGTCAGGCAGAGAGGTCTGGTTTGTGTGAAAAATACACACACACACACACACACACACACACACACACACACACACACACACACACACACACACACACACACACACACACCATTTATTTTAAACCCTCTCTGAATAAACATGGCACCAAATTTAGCGAAACAGGTTTCAGTTAAACTCTAGAGAGTCTGGAAACAGCCTGAGGACTCTCTCTCTCTCTCTCTCTCTCTCTATCTCTCTCTCTCTCTCTCCTGCCAGTTACTGATGATGACTGAGTTATTCTACATGCACACACACACTTTCTCTGAGGGAGGTCGAACTAAAGGACTGACACAACAATCACTCTTTCTCTCTCTCTCTCTCTCTCTCTCTCTCTCTCTCTCTCTCTCTGTGTGTGTGCGTAATGCCCCTGGAGCAATTACAGTCCACACACTGATTGGGGGTAATTTGAGGCACATGTGAGCTTATGTATATATATATACGTACGTGTGTGTGTGTGTGTGTGTGTGTGTGTGTGTGTGTGTGTGTGTGTTTAAAGAAAAAAGAATCACAAATGAAATCCTCAAATATAGTCTAGTTTCAGAAGGAATCTCAAAATGTGCTCAGCTTTGCCAAGACTCAACACGATTTCAGAAATGTCTCATCAAATTCCAAAACCAAAGACCAAATGGGGTTATGCATCAATTTTACAGCTCTATCCTGTATGTCAGCCAATTTGTGTCTATTTTTATTTCTCCAAAAGAATTTTAAAGACATGTGAGACAAAGGTCTCTTTGCCTTTATTGGAAAGGAGCGTATAGAGGATAGACAGGAAGGGGGAGAGAGGGGATGAGGATTGGCAAAGGTCCTCGAGCCGGGACTCTATATGTCAGACGCTGCCCACGAGGCTATCGGCTCCAACATGAACATGTTCTTAACGGAGATCTCAGAGAAGTCTTGTGAACTGTGAATGAGCATCCTCTGAGGTATTGAGCTATCAAAACATCAGTACCTTAACCAGTACAACACGCACTGTAAAAAATATTGTTGGTTTAACTTAAAAAAGAAAGTTACCTGGTTGCCTTAAAATTTTGAGTTCATTGAAATTACAAATTTGAGTTAATACAATGAAGGAGATTTGGTTTAATAAATAGAAATTCAAAAGATTATGTTATCTGAACCACATTAACTATAAGTTGATTTGACAAAAGATAAAAAGTTGTGATACAAATCATTAAAATAATATTTTACAATGCAGCAACACTGACTCAACCAATGGCGTGAGTTTGGGGGCGGGGCTATGGGATTAACCAACCAATGGAAGACAAGGGGAGTCTGAAAACAGTCACTGTTTTTGCAATTCTGTTTGGAGACGAGTGCCACAGAAATCACACACTTTTTGTTTAAACACAAAGGGAAAAAAGAGAGAACAGAGAACAGTGGACGAATCAACATGGAAATATTCCTGTCATCAGAGTCAAACTAAACCATTCCAGACCTCAAAATGTGTGTGTTGTGTGTTTTCTCTGGCATAGTACAACTCTATTATGTGCCGTATGCTGATTTGTGCAGGAAACAGACACACTTAACTCACTGAAGTGTGGCATTCTGGGACAGCTGGAGTCCTTGCTGCTCAAATAGAGATCTTCTAATAACTACAGCAATCTGTCTGTGTGTGTAAGACATCAATGAACAGAACACCAGCCAAACCGCATACAACACACACATCCTGAAACCACAGAAAGTGCTATTGAGATTCAGTATCAGTGTGCAAACAAAGCACAAAAAAGAATTAAAGTTCATAGAGGAGAGATTGTGTGTGTGTCTTATTCGTTTTTCCTTGTTTCCACCCAGAACATCCCAGCAACAGCATAGAAACATGTTTTCACGTGCAGACAGTGATCATGGAAAAATGATTCTACACATGGAAAATTTCTTCACAGAATATGGAATATGAGATTTATACATCACCTAAAAGCGGAATAAATAAGCTTTCCATTGATGTATGATTTGTTAGGATAGGACAATATTTGGTCGAGATACAACTATTGCAAATCTGGATTCCGAGGGGGCAAAAAAATCGAAACATTGAGAAAATCTCCTTTAAAGTTGTGCATTTATGTTCACGATTGTGCTGCATTCACTCACAAAAATACATGTTTTATATATTTACGGTAGGAAATTTACTAAATATTTTCATGGAACATGATCTTTACTTAATATCCTAATGATTTTTGGCATAAAAGAAAAATCGATAATTTTGACCCATACAATGTATTGTTGGCTATTGCCACAGATATACCCGTGCGACTCGTGACTGGTTTTGTGATCCAGGGTCACATACTACAATTCTCGTTTGGTCCCCACAACACAAGGAATACCTGAACCACACACTTGTTCGCTCGCATGCTCACACAGACACACACACACACACATCTGTTGACCTTTAGAACCCAATGGCATTTTCATGGCAGGCGCTGATGAGTGAATGATGGTGTAACGTGTGTGTGTGTTAGTGTTTAGAGAAACACTGTTTGCTTCACTGTCTTTCATTAGAGCAGGTGTAGGAGGGGATATTGGGCAGTGTTGTGTTTGTTGTTGTGTAACAGTGTTTAGTCTCAGTCAGCGTAATCTTTAATTGTGATGTTTATGCTCTTGTACAATATAAAACTCCCTGTGTAGGACAGACATTCCTGATCCTCTCCTTAAAGCTGAAGGGTGTAAAAATGGTTTTGCATATTTTGCACATATTTTCAGTTATATTTTTGTCATGACAATGTTGATATGTTTGGTCTTGGCAGAATAGATCTGCTGCTATGGGACAGCCAATACACACACGACACACTGATGTGAGCAAGTAAGACATGCTACTGTACAATATAGCAAACATAAATTACCCGTTATCTATACAGGTGGAGCTGGGGGAGGTGGAGGGTTTCTGAAAGTGCGCTGCACTGCTACAGAAAATGCTGAAAAAGTATTTGAAGGTTGAGCAGCGAGCTCATTGGCTACTGATACATCAGGATATAATCAGATGTGCCCTATAGAGAATGCTGGGATTGTAAGCAGATTGAGTTAAAGGGATAGTTCACTAAAAAAAAAACTTCCAAACCGTTATGAATTTCTTTCTTCTGCTGAACACAAAAGATGATATTTTGAAGAATATGGGTAACCAAACAGTTGATGGACCCCATTGGCTTCCATAGTATTGAAAAGAAATACTAAAGTCAATGGGGTCCATCAGCAGTTTTTGGGTGAACTATCCCTTTAAGGGCCAATCAGCATGTGCCATCTAGAGTTTCATGACAGAACTTTGTATATAATGTACATAAATTCATCATTTCACGGGAACAAACATGGCGAAAAGGCATTCTTATTGAGTTTGATTCATTTCAGGAGTTATTAAGCAGTTGCTCAGGTATAAAGTACATCAACGTGACTGTTACAATACAATTGACAGTTCGCAGGGAGTTTGATTGACAAGTGGTCTGTCCAATCATAATCCGCTATCCGCCATTTTGTCCGACAAAGCAGTCAGGAGAGTTAGTAGATTAACATGGGAGGATTTGAACTTGAGAAGCGGAGTTTACTGACGTCTTTCCACGGTTAAAACAACATTCCTTCTTATGTTCATTCATGTTTATTTAATGCTATAAATGAACTAGAAGGAAGAGATGATCGGTTCACGAGCGGCTTTAACTGAGGCTCTACAGCGATCTGTCAGACACATGTAAGAGCCAAAAACGGTATTTATTGTTTAAATTTCTTTAAAAAAATGACCATATTTGAAAGTTGAGACTTTGTTTAATATCAAAAGTAACCTGGTCTGTCCCGTCTGTCAGTGTGTTGTCAGTGTCCTCTCTGCTCCGCGATGTATTTTTCACTGTGAGAACATGTGGCGTGAGAGAAGCGTAGCTTGTTGGACATAGCAACAGTAACTAAAGGTGGCGGGTCTTTGCCAACGGTCAATTATCAGTTTAAAAGACATTAAAAATGGCAAAACAAGATTTTTTCACATTAAATATCATAACACAACAAATTAAATTGAGGGTTTAGAGTTATTTTAATGCTTCAATGATGTCAAGTGGACTTCCACAGATACTCCCTTCTCAGTGTCAAGAGAGCATTGAAGACCTTTGTGTGCCGTGTGTGTGTGTGTGTATATATATAAAGAAGAAAAGAGACAGCTGTTATCATTGCAGAGCTAATATTAGATCCTCGCATGAAAACTCTCAGCTCTTTCGCAGTCTTTCAGATGCAATGGAAAGACAGAGAAGGACTACGATGAAAAGTCAAGATGAAAGTCATATGATGGAGGGAAGGTCAGTAAATGTGTGTTTTGTCCTCCTATAGTCACTGAACATCAACACAAAAGTAATTGTTTAACATCAAAGCACTCGAGAGAAACACTTTTTCAATGATGCCTCAGTGGAAAAGGTAAAAACACGCAGCAGGTTTTATGAGCCTTTAAAATAACCAGGCACTAACGTTACGCGTTCAGACTCCGGTTTCACTGTACTGACCCACAGTTTGCTTTACCCGCACGCCGTCCAGCAGGAATGCATTCTGGGAATTGCCAAAATTCCAGCTTGATCCCTCACAGAACTGGTTCTATTCTGTATGAGACAATTGTGGAAAACAATGTTTGAGGACACACACACACACACAGATGTGAAGGACATTAAGATGTTGCGACATAGCCGTCAAAGTGGTCAACAAAGACAACAACTCCCTCCCAATCTTGTTCCCAAAGTAAACACATGTACACGCATGCAAGTTTCTTCAGGCACTTTTAGATTTCAATGTTTTTCTTGTTATATGAATGACAGATGAAAACGGTCCTATCTACAACTATTGGCCTATATCAACTATATGTGCTGTTTTTCATGTTTTTCGTGTATAAAATCAACACATCTCATATTACTATCTATTTTATGTAAACAATCAGCGAATGTCTCAGTGAAATGAAATGATTTCGGCTCATTTTACTCCTTGTTTGGATTTTCAAAGCTTGTCCTCTTGTCGCAGACCAACTGTAAAATATGGAAATGCATCATTTTTAAAATCTTGAAAAATCTTGGAAAATGAACAAACCGTTTAATTTCAGTGAGAAGCTTGAGGTGAAATATGAGATATTATGTAATTTGAGAACAAAACAAAGAAAAAAATCAAGTAAAATATAACAATATATTATAATTATTATTTATTATATATAAAAAAAAATCATACTTTTATAATATTTTATTGTGTCTATTTCCACTCAAGCTGCAATTGTTTCAAAGCATGTGTGAAAATATGATTTAATTTTGTATGATTCGTAAATTGCTAGCCGTAGCACGACCAAAGGGGTCAGCATTTTATTGCAAAAAGATTTAAAATGTAATTTCCACTGCAAAATGTTATTAATTGAGATGTGTTGGAAATGACATTAAATGGCAGAAAATGGCCTGTGACACGCATATAAACACTATTGGATTTGATTAGTAGACAAATTGAATATACAAGGTCTAAAAGTGTCCTTTAATAGAGTTTAATGTCTACGAGTGCACAGGGCCATAAGTGCCCAGAGATGAACACACACACACACAAATGACAGATCAGTGAAACATCCAAAGAATGTTTTTCTGCACACTGTGTGTAGAGAGAGAGAGAGAGAGAGAGAAAGAGAGAGAGAGAGAGAGAGAGAGAGAGAGAGAGAGAGAGAGAGAGAGAGAGAGAGAGAGAGAGAGGAGAGAGAGAGGAGAGAGAGAGAGAGAGAGAGAGAGAGAGAGAGAGAGAGAGAGAGAGAGAGAGAGAGAGAGAGATGGATAGTGTTTTCTCTCTGTAGATCCACCTGGACAAACACAGTCACGTTACGGCATTGTTACTGAACTGAATTGGCACTGATAAAGAACACACACGCACGCAGCGCTGACTCTGTGTTTGTGCTGACACGGCAGACAAACCCACAATACCCAAACACACACACACACACACGCGCGCGCGCGCCAGTAGATTTACACACGCTGAAAGTCACACATTAACTGCAGTAAATCAGACAAAGTTCTGGAGGAAAGTCTGAAAGAATCAAAGCTCAGTTCTGTGTTACTGTGTTCCTGAAGTTTCAGCCTCAAATGATGAACATTACACACAGATATCACAAGAGATCTGCTGCTTTTACATCACAGTATTATAGAGCGGTGCAGGGATGACGGCTAAACCCGGAAAACTGATTCACCAATGGTTCCCTCGAGATTTAAAATGGGGCTTTTCATTGTATGAGTAAAATAATTCATTTTAAAAAAACGTATGTAATTAATAAGAACATTTGAGGAGTGGTGAGTGTGTGTAATTTACAGTACAACACCAAATCCAGAAAAATTGGGACATTTTGTACAATGCAATAAAATCAAGAATATGCGATTTGTTAAATCTCTTCAGCCTTTATTTACCTGACAAAAGTGCACAATTTTTTTTTTTTTACTATTTCACTGATCAACTTATTTTGTAATCAAACAAATTTTGATTTCCGCACAGAATTCTGTTATAAACCATTTTATATCACAATATCGTCTATATTGACGTGGAAACCAGGAGAAACATTGTGCCATGAACGAACAAGTTACAGAAGGCTTTTCAGTCCACAAATCACCAACATTCACAAAGGATTTAAAGAAGCAACGCTAACCGTAACCATGGTATTGTGGCAGGAAAAGTCGAATGTTTTTACATTATTCATTTCAGGGTTCGTAAAACCTTTTGAGAGTGAAATTCAAGCACTTTTAAGAGCTTCACACTTTTTCCAGCACTTCAAAAGATCTAAACATTATACAAAATAATACAGAAATAAAACATTTTACCATTTTTACACAAGCACTTGCTTTAGTGGTTTAAAAATAACCAGACTTGAAACTAGCTTGGTCTGGTTTATGAATGTGAACTGCAGAACAGAAGACTAGTTTATTCCTGATGTAAATCTTCAGAAATAACACACACATTATCAACCGTTGTGTGTATTGACTCTGTCACGTGCCCTTATAAAGCTTACACACACATGAAGCACTGAAGGTTATAAACGAGACTGATCTCGTAACACGTCTGTGAGGCGAAGCGTGTGTTTACAGTGAGCAGCTTTAATAAGCGCACGCTGCGCCCGCATCTCGCATGATTAAAACTAAGCTGTGAATTCAATTGCTGTGTTTGGTGAAAGTGTGTGTGCCAAAACTCTGTCCCGACAAATTAGTGTTAATAGGCACGAGTCTGGCCCATAAATCCACATATGCTGCAAATATTCTCTCTGTGTCTTTAAATGGGGATGAAAGTCTGTACACACAAACACACACACACACGCTGTGGATATTAATGGCCATTTAAAGTTCTGTAGCGGTTCTGTTTTTGAAAGAAGACCGCATTTATTTGATTAAAAAAATACATCAAAAAACAGTAGTAATATTATTATGTTAATTATTGTTGCAATTTAAAATAAGTGTTTTCTATTTTAATATATTTTAAACTTTAATTTATTTTTCAGAATTTAAGTCATTTTTCTCATTATTATCAATTTTGAAAACAGTTGTCATGTTTCATATTTTTGTGGAAACTATGATAATTTTTACAGGATTATTTGATGAATAGAAAGTTCCAAAGATCAGCATTTATTTGAAACAGAAATCAGTTTGTAACGTTATAAGTGTTTTAACAGTCACTTTTGATTAATCTAATGCATCCTTGATGAATACAAATATTATTCTTTTTTTATTTTAAATAAACTTTTTTAACTTTTGGGCATGCAATAAAACTCATCAAATAATGACACAGCAATGTCTGTGAATGACTGTACAGACAACAGTGAAGAAACTGGGAAATAACTGGAGATTTCACAGATCAAACCCTGAAGACATGCATAATGTACAGTTATGTTCATGACATTTTATTCATTTACTACTAACTCAAACAAAATGTTGAATATCTGATGCCATGAACCTCACAGATACATCTTCAAATCCAGCAAATGTTGTTCCTCAGAAGAAAATAAAGGCTGTAAATGCACATTTGCTTCCGGGCGGACTGATATAAAGCTGTGCACCTTGACTCCTGGAAATATATAAACCCCGGCAATCAGAACTCGCCATTCTGACAAACTGTCTCCATTCAACACTCAATGATGGAGTGAACATGAGAGAGCTGAAGAAAACATCTGTACAACTAACTACATCTGCTCAACCAGTCCCTCCTTCAGGACACAGAGAGTGAACCGAGCCCAGAGAGAGATGCGGCACATTTAAAAAGGGGGAGGAATATGAAGAAAAACAAAACAAAACAGAAGATCACCAGAAGAAATTCATTTAGAAACAAAGAGACTTGAGAAGGAGAACAAGACACACACACACACACACGCACACACATGATGTAAAATGTGTGTGTAGTAAATCTGTAACTGCACAGACACACACATCTTACTACTTCATATATCTTTAACTTCCACATGAATCTTTGTCATTACATTGTAACTGTGTGTGTGTGTGTGTGTGTGTGAGAGAGAGTTTGATTGTGTGTCTGTGTCTGTATGTTAGTGAGTGTGTGTGTGTGTGTGTGTGTGTGTGTTTGAGTGTGTGAGTGAGTGTGTGTGTGTGTGTGTGTGATTGAGTGTGAGAGAGAGTCTGTGAGTGAGTGTGTGAGTGTGTGTGTGTGTGTGTGAGAGAGAGAGAGAGTGAGTGAATGAGTGAGTGAGTGAGGTGTGTGTGTGTATGTGTGTGTTATACTTGAAAGCAAAATTGTTTCTAGAAGTGAGCTAAAACCCTCCTTTGTGGACTTTATATAAAATAAAAGTTTGTTAATAAAAGTAATATTTTTTAAATATTGTAAATGGTTTTATCTATACATACATTATTGTTCAAAAGTTTGAGGTTGGTAAAATGTTTTAATGCTTTTGAAAGTCCCTTCTACTCACCAAGGCATTTATTTGAAATAGAAATGTTTTGAAACTTAATTAAACTAATTAAATGTTTAATTTAATGCATCCTTGCTGAATAAAAGCACTTTTTGTATTTTACTGACCCTAAACATTTGAACAGTAATGAACACACACACACACACACACACACACACACACACACACACACACACTGCAGAAAGATTTATTTTAAGATTACGGTAAGGGTTGGGTAAGCTTGTAATCATATAATTAGCTTTATGAAACAATACAAGTCTATGTTATGGCCTAAATTAGCCAAGTAAACATATGTGTGTTGCTATGTGGTTGCTAGGGTGTTCTGGATGGTTGCTAGGTGGTTGTTTACATAAAGGAGTCCACACTCGTTAGTTCTGTCTGTAGTAGAAATGTGTGGGATGAGTCTGGCACCAAAATACAATGGTTGATTTCATGAGCTTTGTTTAAATCACAAACTCCTATGAGTAATAGTACTAGTGATGCTTGACCCAGTAAACACACACACACACACACACACACACACACACACACAGCGTATGAAATCAGAAACACACTTACAAACACATGCTGGTGAAAATCTGTTCCTCACACTCTTATCCTCTCCTCCGGTCAGCGTCTACCTGTGCACACGTGTGTGTTCGCCGTCACACACACAGACGGGCGAGACGTAAACCAAAACTCCTCCACTAATCACACATCGGATCTCCTCAAGAATCTCATGTGACCTCCTGCCTTTCTTCCTTCAGCGCCGCTCTCCTGATTCACGGCTTTTCCCTCCGCTGAGAGAGCAGCACTGATCACCTCAGTGAACACACACACACACACACACACACACACGTTCAGCCTACCAGCGAGACGACAGAGAGGGGCAGGAGTTACTCTGGAGGGGCGTATAGCTTTGAGTGTGTGTGTGTGTGTAAGACAAAACCAGACAAAAAGAAACAGGAAGTGACATTAGAGATTCATTCAGTGGACATTGTGGCTTTGGAACTTTGATCTTCCTCTCGCTCGCCCCCCCTCTCTCTTACTCGCGCTCTCTCTCTCTCTCTCTCTCTGACTCTTTCTCTCTCTCTCTCTGACTCGTTCTCTCTCTCTCTCTCTCTCTCTCTCTGACTCGTTCTCTCTCTCTCTCTCACTCTCTCTCTCTCTCTCTCGTTCTCCCTCTCTCTCTTTCACTCATTCTCTCTCTTTCTCTCTCTCACTCGTTCTCTCTCTCTCTCTCTCTCGCGCACTCTCTCGCTCTCTCTCTTTCTCTCTCACTCGTTCTCTCTCTCTCTCTCTCTCGGTCTTTACTTTGGCTGTGTTTCCTTTTTGGATTAAAGTCAATTTAAAGTTAAAGGGATAGTTCACATAAAAATGAACGTTCTGTCATCATTTACTCTCCCTCGTGACTTTCTTTTTCACCCTTTGAACAAAAGGTGAGGAAGTTTAAAGAATTGTGCTAATATGCAATTATGATAAATGGTGACTGAACATTTAAAAAGCTTGCAAAGACGTCATAAAACTATAAGTTGTCCATACGATCATGCACTATATTTCACATCTTTTGATAGTTTTGTGTAAGAAACTGAAA
>NC_136891.1:4171700-4181700 GCF_949152265.1 Phoxinus phoxinus | reverse complement strand
TACTCTTCATCAGTTTCCATAAATTTTCGCTGAACCAGGGCAGATTGACCTTATTTCTGTTTTTTCTCCTAATTTTAACAGTGAATTTGTCTCTGACAACATTGATCTTTGATGTAAATAACTGACAACTGTGCTCCAGATTTTCAGAGGATAAGACATCTCCCCAATCCAAGTTTTGTATCTCAGTGTCAAATGTGTCCTGCTTACATTTAGGTATACAGGAAACATTATTGTGGCAGGATGATGTATTATTCTTAAATCTATTTTTGGTTAATTTCCTTGCCACTAGAGTTAAGTTGTGGTCAGATAAACCAGTGATAAGATTGTAACTTTTTGTTATCCTTTTGAGGAAAAAGTTGTAGTTAACTTAGTTAATTCTAGTGAGAATCTGACCCTAGTCTATCTAAAGTGTGGCCATAAACAGTACACACACACACACACACACAGAAATATATATAAAATAAATACTATTAAATATTTTATAATAATTCGTTATTTTATTTAAATGTTATAATTGTTTTTTTAAATAATTTATAGAATTTTTTTATAAATATTTTTTTAAATAAAAGAAATAAATGTTTATATATTAAATATACAAGTAGTATTTATGAAAAGATAATTTGATAAATAAATAGATACATATTTAGCTTTGACTACTCAAGTGCAGATCGCCGTCTTATCAGATTTCTGGGGACAGGAAATAGCTTGTTTGAGAACAAGGAAAGTTTTGGTCAGCCTGACTTACATTCAACCACCCAAAAAACTGCATTTATCTGATCTGAAGCACACACACACACACACACACACACGCACGCACGCACGCACGCACGCACACACGTAAGCTAGAAACTAGTTTTTATCTCATCTGATGGACATCATTAGATCATCACAATCATTCACACACACACACACACACACACACACACACACACACACACACACACACACACACACACACACACACACACACACACACACACACACACACACACACACACACACACACACACACACACACACACACACGATTTAAGCACAGACTGTCCCAGAAAAGCTCACAGCTGATATCGGCTGTTAAACAAACACACTTTCCTCTCTCTATTTTCACAACTAAACCACACGCTTCCCAAACACGATAACTATGACTGCAATAATAACAACAACATGTTAAAAGTACAGAAACACGACTCTTCAAAGTCTGTGACAAGTATTTGGACAGACGGATCCAGCGTTCTGATGTCTGGTCTGTGTTTGTTTTGGACTGACAGGAACCGGATTACAGTCATAAAGAAATCCTGAAATACTGCAGAACTATCATCACTGCTGCTGAATCACACACACACACACACACACACACACACACACACACACACACACACACACACACACAATACTACTGCAACTGCAAAAACACACACACACACACACAGAGAGTGAGTAATTACTGCCCTCTACTGTTCAAACTCAAGAAGTGTCTATCTGCACAAGAGAAACTGATTGTCCTTCACTGTAATGATATTAAATCATATTCAAGTACCAATGAACAGGCTAAATATTGTACACACACACACACACACACACACACACACACACACACACACACACACACAAAATATATAGGTGATTCTAAGATAACGGTTATTAACCAGCTGAGAAAATGAGATATGAGATAAATTTACTATGACATCCAACCACATTTTATACTATTATACATTTAAATCTATTTAAAATCAGAATGTGAATGAATGACATTTTAATAATTCAGGGGAGACTACAAAATATATTGTTCCTTCCTTGTCTTTATTATTTGCTGGAAATTTGAAAGAAAACAGATTAAAAACTCCTCCTGACAATATGACACCAGATAATTTAATATTAAATAAAAATGTAATATATATTTAATTAAAACAAATTAATACTATTTATACTATATTATATAATTTATATTAAATGTAAAATAAATATGTATTTATAATTAAATTAATATTTATAACTAAGATATGAGTAAACAATATTTTCAGTGTTTTCTGTTATTTAGCCATAAAATAAATAATTAAAAGCAGCACACAAAAAGCTTTATTACTTCATAATCATACTTTTTTTTTCTAATTAAAAATAATTTATTACATATTTATTTAAATTAATATTTATTTATTTATATTTATTTCATAACATAATTATTTTTAAAAGTATTTATTTTAAAGATAAAAGTAAACAATACTTTCATTGTTTTCTATTATTTTAGCCAAAATAAATCATTCAAAGCAACACGACAATCATTATTATAAGTTTTACATATTTTTTGCTCTAATGCACAATCTTTAATTAAGTTATCAAAAAATATCTCCGTCACTAATAACTTTAATCATGACAGCAAAGACATGGTTAGCAGCAAAATAACGCAGAGTGACCCACTGATCAATACAGTGGAGTAATAATGGCGATGCATTCATCTGTAGCTGTGTGTGTGTTGAGTGTGTAACTCACCACAGGTGTGTATCACGCTGAGGTATTTGCGGGTGCCACGGTAACAGGGGTCTCCAAACTCTTGTGTAGAGGCGCGGACCACACAGGAGCGTTTCCCCTGGCAACGTGATGTCATCACCGTCAGAGCCACATCAGAGGAGCAGTCTGGAATCACAGCGAGATCTCAACACAAGCACATGCCATACACACACACATACCATACACACACACATACCATACACACACACACTGTTTATATAGATAAAGCCAAACGGTCACCGGGATTTAGCAAACTAAGACATGTTCCTGGATCAACATTCCTGTCCAAAAACATAGTCCTATCCCTACCCCTAACCCTACACACACACACACACACACACACACACACACACACACACACACACACACACACACACACACACACACACACACACACACACACACACACACACACACACACACACACACACACACAGAGAGAGAGAGAGAGAAAATAACATCAAACAGTTTTGATACACAAGCACACAGGCATTCAGCAGTGTGTGTGTGTGTGTGTGTGCACGTGAGAAAGAGAGAGAGTGTGTGTGTGTGTGTGTGTGTGTGTGAGAGAGAGCGAAAGAGAGAGAGAGAGGAGTGTGTGTGTGTGTGTGTGTAAGTAAGTGTGAGAGACAGCGATGAGTGAGTGTGAGTGTGTGTGTGTGTGTGTGAGAGAGAGAGATGAGTGTGTGTGTGTGTGTGAGAGAGAGAGAGAGAGATGAGTGCGTGTGTGTGTGTGTGTGTGTGAGAGAGAGAGATGAGTGTGTGTGTGTGTGTGTGTGTGTGAGAGAGAGAGAGAGAGAGAGAGAGATGAGTGTGTGTGTGTGTGTGTGAGAGAGAGATGAGTGTGTGTGTGTGTGTGAGAGAGAGAGAGAGATGAGTGTGTGTGTGTGAGAGAGAAATGAGTGTGTGTGTGTGTGTGTGAGAGAGAGATGAATGTGTGTGTGTGTGTGTGTGTGTGTGTGTGAGAGAGAGAGATGAGTGTGTGTGTGTGTGTGAGAGAGAGAGATGAGTATGTGTGTGTGTGTGTGTGTGAGAGAGAGAGATGAGTGTGTGTGTGTGTGTGTGTGAGAGAGAGAGAGAGATGAGTGCGTGTAGGAAAGAGAGAGAGATGAGTGTGTGTGTGTGTGTGTGTGAGAGTGTGTGAGAGAGAGAGAGAGAGGGAGGGAGGGAGGGATGAGTGTGTGTGTGTGTGTTGTGTGTGTGTGGTGAGTGTGTATGTGTGTGTGTGTGTGTGTGAGAGAGAAAGAGGGAGAGAGGGATGAGTGTGTGTGTGTGTGAGTGTGTGTGAGAGTGAGTGTGTGTGTGTGTGTGTGAGAGAGGGATGAGTGTGTGCAGAGCCGGCCCGAGCCTTTTGGGGGCCCTAAGCAGAATTTGATTTTGGGGGCCCCTCCTACCACGCGGAGTCACCTGTGCTTGACGATTACTGACACAAATGTCACGCTATAATGCTACATTAAAAATACAGTGAGGTTATGTGTTAATACAAAATAAATACTTAATAAAAAATAGATACTTAAATAAAAAGTTGTAACTTTTACTTTACTCTTTTACTAACTCATTGAAACTTCTGAAAACAAACTCTCACAAAAGATAAATAAATTATTTGCAAATGTACAATAAATGTGCAATGTTCAACTACAAAATAAAAGCAAAATAGACAAACATGGATATAATCAAAAATAGAATGTTGCAAAAAAAATAGATAGGCTACTTAAATAATGAAAGTGCATACATTTTTCACTTTTGTTTTTAAAACGTTTAACTTTTACTTTACTCTTTTACTAACTCTCTCAATTATTTACATCATCTAAAATAATGACAAAACTGAGAAATCAGAAACATAATAACAGCAACAACAATGACAATTATTGACGGTGTAACTGTCCTCAAAATATATTTTTTTAATATATAGATTATTATTGTAACAGACTTTTTGGATTGTACATGCATCATGACAGAATCCAACAAAGTCTGTTACAATAATAATGATGTACTGGCGCTAGTTGTAGGCTATATGTGTGCTTGCAATGTATTTTTCCCCTCGGGGCTTGCCGTAGATGCGCACTTGGTACTGGAGTGTCGCGGGGTTTTGGAGTTAGTGATCTGATGTGTGGAATATAATAAAGTGGAGAAGACTTCAAACTGCTATCGTTTATTATTTTCTTATTTCTGTTAGTGTTAGGTGAACCCTATACGAACGCTCGGTCACATTATTAAGATTATTAAAACCATATTAATAAAGTTGAAGTCTATTTTCATCACAGAAGTCTCCCCACCCACGAATTGTCTATGCACGCGAGGTGTCTAGATTATGCGCTTGACTCAAACGCTGGCAGACACAGCAGCAGTTGTAGGCAGGTATATTGATCATAAAATCAGAATTCGCTTGTCATGAATTATTCATTCATTCATTTATGTTACTTGTTTAAGTTATCTAATATGTGTAAAAAATAAATTTTAAATAAAAACTCGATCGGGGGCCCCCTGGTGGCCAGGGGGCCCCATGCAGCCGCTTAGTTCGCTTATGCCTCGGGCCGGCCCTGAGTGTGTGTGTGTGTGTGTGTGTGTGTGTGTGTGTGTGTGTGTGTGTGTGCGTGTGTGTGTGTGCGTGTGTGTGTTCGTGTTCATGTTTGGGCTTGTCGTCCGCTCGTCATTGTGTGTTTAACTCTTGATTCTGTGGGGAAGATGAATCTGCAGCCGCCGAGATCCTCACACAAACACACACAGTGTTCAGAGTGTTCTTTTGAGACACACTTGCCTTTAAACACCTCTAAAAAGCCCTATAATTATATCATTTAGTGAAAGCACTTCAAAGACTAACCCTGTTCTCGTCTGTCTTCATTATTAGTCAGCGCTGCTTTTCTTCTCGGTTAAAGCGTCTGAATGTGTTTCAGAGATTCCCACTAAGCTGACAATCTGCAGGATATTCAATCCTCCAAGCACTCGCTTTATCTTGTTCACACGACTTCATTTCCTACTGGACTAATAATGCTTTATTTCAGGAGCGTCCTCACTCAGCCAATCAGATTAGAGCTGGCCAGCGAATGGTCAGCGAATGGACAAACACACGGATAGCAATAATAAAGTCACTAAAAAGTGGAAAATATCATAACCATCATATAATGCGAGTGATAAACAACATGACTATCTCTATAATCAGTGATGTTGTTGTTAACTAAAACCTAAAAGAAGTAAAAACATTTTTGTTGATTGAAATAAAGCAAAATATAAATATGAAAAAACTAAAGGAAAATTAGAAATGTTGCCTTGGAAACTAAAATATAACTTATAAAAAAATATATAGACTATTTAGACAAAATTAAAATGACAACAGAAAATATAAAATGAAAGCGAATTCAAAATATAAATAAAAACTATGCATCTGTCCACTAGTAAAGGGTTGAGAGAGAGAGAGAGAGAGATGAGTGTGTGTGTGTGTGTGTGTGTATGTGTGAGAGAGAGAGAGAGAGATGAGTGTGTGTGTGTGTGTGTGTGTGTGAGAGAGAGAGAGAGATGAGTGTGTGTGAGAGAGAGAGAGATGAGTGTGTGTGTGTGTGAGAGAGAGAGATGAGTGTGTGTGTGTGTGTGTGTGTGTGAGAGAGAGAGAGAGAGAGAGAGAGAGAGAGAGAGAGAGAGAGAGACACACCGGGAAGCAGAAGTGAGAAGAGAGAGAGAGAGAGAGAGAGAGAGAGAGAGAGAGAGAGAGAGACACACCGGGAAGCAGAAGTGAGAAGAGAGAGAGAGAGAGAGAGAGAGAGAGAGAGAGAGAGACACACCGGGAAGCAGAAGTGACACAGAACACACACACACACACACACACAGAGAGAGTGACGGCCCATTCACACATCTCCATTAACACAAAGCATAAAGACTTGACACAACCATCACTCACTGGAGATCTGAGGACCGGAGACACGTCGTCACCTCAGGACTAATGGCTTCAACAAATGTCAGAGGTCAAAGGTCACGAGTCGTGTTAGTAAACAGAGACCTGCTCGCTGATAGAGATCTGATTTATGAACGGAATATCCAGCCAGTGTTGTCAAAGTTAAAGTTGAGGACAGTATTTACTGTGCCGCTGGGACACGTCACGCGTCTCACACTGATGATGATGATGTCCCGTGAGCCAGACCTGGATCCGCACGGATCTAACGGTTCTTCTGGAGCTCCAGTTCTGGTTGAGCGCACGCAGAAACTGAATCCACGTGAGAGAAAACCCTTCAGTCCTTCATCATCTGAGTTTACAGCTCTGTGCGGGGTAAATATGGGCTGTGGGAGATGTACGGAAGCCCATAGAGGACATGCACTTTACTCTTCTGTGAGACTACAGTTCAAAAGGTAAAAATTAAAACGAATTTTTTTTTTTTATGAAATTGATAACCCACTATTACTCCGTAAAAGCACATTAAATTGACTGACAGTTATAGAGAACACATTTATAATGTTGCAAAAGATTACATTTCAAATAAATGCTGTTCTTTTGAACTTTCTATTTCTGAAGAAAATATGTATCACAGTTTCCACAAAAATATGAACTATACAAATATATGAACAAATATTCAACATTAATAATGTTGTGCCCGCACAGGCACATAGCCCCCCCAGCCCCCCCCCCCCAGCCCCCCCCCCCCCCCCCCCCCCCCCGCCAAAGAAATAGCAAGGACCAACATTTGGAAAGATGAATGGAACCATCTAAACACACGAGCCCAGGACTGATGGAGAGAGGAATCACCCGACTGAACGTCCCACCTACTGGAGTGTGAAAACGCCCCCAGTGCAGCCCCCAGGACCTGGCTGACCCGACCCCCGCAGCTGTGACCTGCGCCAGATACCGGCAGAACCACATCTGAGATTGCAACGGACTCGAAGAAGAAGAAGAGCTTTAGGCCGTGTGTCCACCGAAGCGTTGTTAGCCAGCTGAAAACGCCGAGCTATGTGCGCCTGAGAGCGTTTTGGTAGCGCAGTTTTTTTTTAGTTGAGACGCTTCGTTGTTATGATACAGAATATCCGTTGGTCGCCGGTGTGGTATTAGTACACGCACGCACGCACACACACATTCTTGTACATCTATCTTTATCTACCTACCCATCTACCTACCTACCCTTAAACTCATTATAACCTATCCCAAAAACCTAAAGTCTTGACCCTCAAACAGGCCTTTAAAGGGGACTCAGAAAGTGAGAACCGGCCAAAATGTCCAAACTTGAATCTCTTTGTCCTCACTCCGATGGTCTAAAACTCAAACTGGTCCTCACAAAGATAGTTGTACAAGTACACACGACCCCTAAACCTACCCCATCGCACACACACTAACCCAACCCATTACACACACACTAACCCAACCCATTACACACACACATACAGACACAGACACACTAACCCGACCCCTAAACCTACCCATCACTCACACACACACACACACACACACACACACACACACACACACACACACACACACACACACACACACACACACACACACACACAATTTTCTGCACTGTTACATTTTCAAAAAACACAGTCTGATTTATAAGCTGTTTTCCTCATGAGGACCAAAAAATGTCCCCGCAAGCACTTCAGATTCTTCCATCTTTGTGGGGACATTTTGTCCCAATAACAGTGTTTATCTGAACAAACACACAGACACAGACACACACCCTCCAGGAGTGTAAGAGGAGATGAGATTAGCTGATACTCATCTCAAGACAAAAAGAGAGTGACGCTCTGACTGTACGTCCTCCCACACATCCGAGAAGCTTCCTTGCATTCAAACACGTTCCTGGCGGAGCACTTCCCCAGAACAGACACACAACGATACAGTTTTCCCCTTTGATGCTGGAACGGTAACAATGAGACGGACTGACAGCATCATATTCCACACGCACACAGACACACACAAACACAAACATGTAGAAACAGGAGAAATGAAGACGTGCAATCAAACACCTGAGATGCTGTGATGTCATTCGCATTTGCACAGATGGTGTAGGATCAGTGTGTGTGTGTGTTTAAGACGTTTAATGTAGGTAATTGCATAAGACGTAGATAATATATAAGAGAGTGTGTGATGTGAGTTTGTAAAGCCTGAAGGTGTTTCTCAATCCAAACAAACTGAATTGTCACTAGATTATTCTGCAGAATATTTGACCAAGAACTGCCAGCATTGATACAAAGACAATATCTAAATTCTACAGTAAGATGAACAAACATAGTTCAGCATTTCACAGGACAATAAAGGATGATGGGTACATATATACAGCATACACAGTGGAGAGAACAGTGGATTTGATACACTGCCGATTTTGCAGGTTTTCCCACTTACAAAGCATGTAGAGGTCTGTCATTTTTACCATAATTACTCTTCAACTGTGAGAGACGGAATCGAAAACAAAAAGTGACTGGTCCTAGTATAGGTCATAAACCCCGCCTCCTCATGTTATTTACCAGCACGTGAGACCAACTAAACAATTAAATTACACTTCAAATATATTTTTTCCAAAGATCTGTATTTTCCTGTAGTTTTTATCACGCTGATGTAAGTTCAAGTGTTTGTTTTTAAAATAAGTTTGTTTTTAGTTAGTTACTTGATGTGGTAGTGTTTCGTCATGATTGACAGCTGTGATTGACAGGTTCTCTGAGCGAAGTAGTCACTGAAGCACCAACAGACTTTTTTTTCGGGATCTTTGGAGGACTGAGGAGATTGGAGCTTTAAATGTAATATCTACATTTCTATAAATAATTTTTTAAAAGTGCAGGAGCGTATGCTTGCGATTTGATTCTGCGAGAGTGAGGACGGGGCCTTGATTTCGTGGCTTTACTTCCAGATCGCTACTGCGCAGGTCTGGTCCCGAGATCGCTACTGCGCAGGTCTGGTCCCGAGATCGCTACTGCGCAGGTCTGGTCCCGAGATCGCTACTGCGCAGGTCTGGTCCCGAGATCGCTACTGCACAGGTCTGGTCCCGAGATCGCTACCGCGCAGGTCTGGTCCCGAGATCGCTACCGCGCAGGTCTGGTCCCGAGATCGCTACCGCGCAGGTCTGGTCCCGAGATCGCTACCGCGCAGATCTGGTCCCGAGATCGCTACTGCGCAGGTCTGGTCCCGAGATCGCTACTGAACAGGTCTGGTCCCGAGATCGCTACTGCGCAGACTCGGGTCCCGAGATCGCTACCGCGCAGACTCGGGTCCCGAGATCGCTACCGCGCAGGTCTGGTCCCGAGATCGCTACCGCGCAGGTCTGGTCCCGAGATCGCTACTGCGCAGGTCTGGTCCCGAGATCGCTACTGCACAGGTCTGGTCCCGAGATCGCTACTGCGCAGGTCTGGTCCCGAGATCGCTACCGCGCAGGTCTGGTCCCGAGATCGCTACCGCGCAGGTCTGGTCCCGAGATCGCTACTGCGCAGGTCTGGTCCCGAGATCGCTACTGCACAGGTCTGGTCTCGAGATCGCTACTGCGCAGACTCAGGTCCCGAGATCGCTACCGCGCAGGTCTGGTCC
>NC_136891.1:4009200-4164200 GCF_949152265.1 Phoxinus phoxinus | reverse complement strand
TTACTGAATTTTCTTTCAAATCTGACATTGCCGCGATATCATGCTAATGATAACATTCACATCAAATAATAAAATACTATTTAAAAACACATGGCGAGAGATTTTTGTTAGGATTCCCTTTCCCAATGGGAGTTTCCTGGTAACTGCATGACTTTTTATTATAATATATAATAAACTAATAGCAATCAATTATATATTTATAAAAAAAAATGCAAAGTAGAAGTATGGTCACCATGATTTAATGTGTTGTAATCAGCCTTGGATAAATAGCAAAAATAACAAATGCATTCCTACTGATGAAAAAAATAATGAAATAATAATGCAGAAAGAGAGTAATACAGAAGGCCTGTTCTCCTGCTCATGAAAGGAATGCTGTACAATCCACTCGGGATTCCTCGGAGGGCTTTAGGCTTTCCGAACACAATCCCTCCTGCTATTGTTCTCGGATAGAAGCCAACATTCCAGCCGCTGATTGACAGCTCCTTTCACCAATCACGGCTCAAATGACAGACAACACCTGTGCGGGATCTCCAATCAGAGATCGGCCTCTAGGCCACGGATCGGCCTCTAGGCCACGGATCACACCAATATAAAGCGCTTTAAAGCAGCTCAGGTGCAGGTTTACCTGAACACAACATACAATAAGCAGAAGATACGAATAAAACCAGGTCAAAACAGACAGAAAGAGCCAGAGCTGCAGGGAAGAGTGCAACAGTAAAACAAATCTATTCATTTTCTCCATAGCGAAATTGATTTTGAACTAATAAACCTTTAAAGACACAGACCTACTGTGAGCTACGAGGATGTTAATCGATAGCTTCTGTTGAGGCCGTCAGCCTGTGTCATCTCAGCTTCGTTTAAAGGGGTGGTTGATTATGATTTCACTTTTTTAACTTTAGTTAGTGTGTAATGTGTGTAAAGAAATCGCTTTTTAAGGACTACAACAAACGGCTGGTAGGGACTACACAACATCACCAACCCAAGAATTTACATAAACCCCGCCCCCTGAACACGATTTATAGATTAACAAGACAGAATATGCTAATGACTAGAAGATAACTACATAAGCTACATAAATTCATCAACTAACCATTCAGAAATGTCCTGTTCTTCTACATGTTGTCACCATTGACATCATCTGACTCCGGTTTGAACATAAAAGGTTAAAAGTTGTTGAAATGTTCAGTGCATGTGTGTGTGTGTGTGTGTGTGAGGTAAAAGGACACAAGCTCTTGATGCTCCGCCCCCTGCATCCTTTTTTGCATCCATATTTTCAATAGTCATATCTAGGCCAAATATTGTCCTATCATAACAAACCATACATCAATGGAAAGCTTATTTATTCCGCTTTCAAATGATGTATAAATCTCAATGTAAAAAAAAATTACTCATGTGACTGGTTTTGTGGTCCAGGGTCACAATTATAGTATTTAGTCATATTCTAAATTAGCTTTTGCTTTACTTTTATTTTCAGTTTTTTTAGTAATTTTGTTATGTACTTGTCATTTTTCTTTTCAAATTTAATTTCATATTTCTATTTATCTATTTAACCTGCTAACTGTCACAACTTACACTTAAGAAATGAAAGTGTAAGAAAGTTGTAGAAGTCAAAGTTTACTGAACTGAACAAAAAATTCACTGAACTAAATGTTTTTTAATTTTACGCTAAATAAATATTTAACAAAATAATTTAGACTCTAAATTTGCTAGAAAATCAAAGAAAAATGATGTTCTAAATTTGAAGTTGATATCACACAAATGTAACCTGCTAAAAGCTTTTAAAGTGCTGTTTTCATGACAACACAAGGTTTTGTTTTCACAGGATGAATTGTGAGTGTTTAAGCTTTCGAATGATATACCTAATTTATGACTGCTAAAATATGTGATGGGGGAAAAAATATGTATTTTTTTTGTTTCTTTCAGCTTTATTTCAATAAAAAAGATATGTAATTGTTTTAGCTTTAGTTAACAATAACTCAAATACTGCAGAATGGGAAGTAATATGCAGAATGTAAAAAACAGTAGTGCTGTTGTCACATGACTAATGCAATGCTTTAAATAATTGTGTTTAATCCAAATTTTTGTAATTCATGTCAAATATGTTACAAATCACAGTGAAAATAGATGTAGGTCACGCTGAGCGCATTGCATTGTGGATTTAAAAAGTTGCATACTGAAATTTTGGCAAAAGTAGTATATTTTGAATACTGGAAAAATTATATAAAAAGTATAGTAGTACTAGGGAAGGATATTCCGAACACAGACCAAAGAGAAAGAGTGGAAGTGACATGTCATGTGCTCAGTCATGTGATGTGAGAGGGGGTCATTTACTGCCCTCCTAGTGCCCTAAACACACACACTGGAGGAGAGATGGTCAATTACAAACAGTGGAAAAGACAGAGAGAGAAAACAGGCCGTGTGTGTGTGTGTGTGTGTGTTAGTTGTGCTGGAGTTTTCCTCTGTTTAAATGATGCTGCGCTGTGATTGGTGGAGAGAGACGACGGGCGAATTCCACACGTCTGCAGTGTAACGTGAAGCAAAACACAATAAACACACTGACACATGCACACACACGCACAATCCAGCAGTCGTCCTGTTTGGCGTTCTGTGTTATTTGGGAAAGGTGAGCTGTGTGTGTGTGTGTGTGTGTGTTGTGAGTGTGTCTGTGTAAATGTGATGTGTGTATTTCATCTGTGTGTCTGTGATGTGTCTCTTTATGTGTAAGTGTGTGTGTATGTGATTATGCGTGATTAACATTTTTGACTTCATGACACCTTTTTTGCATTACATCAAGAGTAAGATTTATTGAGCTTAAGCAAGTAATAAATAAATGATAGAATGCGGCATAACAGGGTGGGATGAGCAGGTTATGATGATATTTAGCAATATGTATTGTGTATATGACAAAATTTTATTAAAAGGGCCATGGATTAAAAAGCCTTACAAATATTTAGATTTTGTGTAAAAAAAAATACATATATATATATATATATATAAAACAATCCTTTGGGGGGAAATTAAATTATTTTTAATTAATTAATTAATTTATTTATTTGAAAATGTTTTTATTTAATTTTTTATTATACAGTTTGCAAATGTATTTATTATTGAAAAAAAGTATGCAAAACACTATGCAGTATATAATGGTGATGAGTTTCAAACAGTAGTATGTTAACATTTTTGTGATATGACCTTTGCAACGTTGCATGTTTAATTCACCGAGTGCTGTCTATCATCTCCAAAATAATTTATTATTTTTCATTTTTAATTCAATTGCAAGTAAAAAATGTCTCCTGATCAAATAAGGAGTATAAAAAGAGATGGTTGAATTAACACATGCATATAATGTGACAAGAGCCAAACTGGTGCAACTAATCGTCTTTAGTCCTCAGAAAGTGTTTAGCGTTTAGACTCAGTGGAGCGGCACTAAAGCGGCTCTGCTGCCACCGGCAGATTTATGGAAAATTATAGAGCCGAGTTTAACATGAGAGAGGAGAGAGACTGAGGAGGAATTCCCTCAAAACCTGAACACACACACACACACACACACACACACACACACACACACACACACACACACACACACACACACACACACACACACAAATAAATGGACAGTGGTCACATCAAAGCTCAACATGAGGAGATGATTTATTCTCGGGATGACCTGACGTGACCTCTGATGCTCAACCTCAGGAAACACACTGAGTGTGTGTGTGTGTGTGTGTGTGTGTGCAGAGAGAGTGTCAACATGGCACAACAATAGAGATTAGAGGCTGCTAATGAATTACACACACAGATCAGCTGAAGGAGCTTAGATTTTCAAGGCGTTTTCACCCAAAAAATTATTTAAATCTTGTCGTTATTTATTCGCCCTTGTATGCAGTAATTGTTTCCTGTGGAGCCGAGCACAATAAGAGACATTTTGAAGAAACTTCCAGCAGAATGTGTGTTTTTGTACATGTGCGTTCACATAAAACATTCTCTAAATGTCTCATATGACTCCACGAATTCACTTGATTTGATTTTCCGCAGCATAACGAACACCAGAAGGTCCAAACACATGTTGTTCCTGGACTATTTTTAGCAGCACACGTTTTCTTTTGCACTTGTGATGCCGTAACTATGATGATTTTTGTGTGTCTCTAGTGTCGTCTGGCTGGACTGGCTGGAGAGAAAACTTTGTAAGTGTGAATTGAAAAACGTGTCTCCGTATGCAGGAGAAGGTTTAGTATCGGAAATGAAAACTAATAACCCTATAAAACCTTCTGTATCATAATTGGGACATACATTTCTATGGCCTCTAAAAGATGATCGAAACTTTGCTGGAAAACCTGCTTCACTTCTGGGTTCACGTGGCTTTTTGCGGAGAAATTTGTATTGATTTTTATAAAGTAAACGTGAGAATAATATAATTGAAGATGAACACTTCCTGGACTGAAGCAACGCAGGTTTACTTGATTATCCATACATCATTCTATAGAAAAATCAAATATGATCATCAGGCTTTTGAGGAAAGTGCATTTGTTCATGTCTCAATCCTCATTGTATTTGTTCAATTATAGGTTTTCTAAGCATTTAAATGTCATCATACTAAGACATATAATTGTGAGATATAGAGTGACTACTGATATTTATATCATTTTATGTCAGTAGTCTGTTATAGTGTAATAAAGATCTCATTTACATTACAGGCTATCAGAATTGTATCTTTTATTTTAGCAATATAAATATCAGCATCTCCACCAAAATATTGCATATTTTTGCTCAGTTTGCTCCTCTGAATAAAACTCAGTTTTTTTCCCCTCCTCGAGTATGAGCTCCATATTCTCACTATATCTTATATCATATGAGCCATAAGAGCCTGATGTACCAAATATGATAATCAACAAAAAGCATATGCATTGCTTTATATATATATATATATATATATATATATATATATATATATATATATATATATATATATATATATATATTTTATATATATATATATATATATTTTTTTTTTATACAATATATTTTGTTTCCAAAAAAAAGAAAGAAATTAAATTAAATAGAATTTAAGAGAAAATACTGACTGAAAATATACAAAACAATCAGAGTAAAACTTTTAAATGAGCAGTTTTAGGTTCAGGTGAATCTGAAAACATCAAATAATAAACAAAAGTGGTTGCAGCAAACAAACTATAAATGCAATAAAGTGAGAACATTTATTTCTGAGCGAGAAAGAAAGTTAGCGAGAGCGTTTTAAAGGATCAGGAACAAAAGCCTCTTGTTCTCATCTACTGTGAAGGAGACCTTCTCTATTCTCTCTCTCTCTACTTGCTTTCTCCCACTGCACATCCATCCATCTATCTATTTTTTTCCTTTGTTAGAAATATGAGCTTCCAATATTCTTCCAAAATCAATTGATCTGAGCTGGAATAACACACACAGATCAATAACGCACGCACGCACGCACGCAGTTTTGCCAGACATAACCCAACCACAGGATCTGCTCAAACACAACTCGCCTGACGCTGTGTGTGTGTCTCTCTCTGTGTATGTGTGTGTGTGTGTGTGTGTGTGTGAGAGAGAGAGAGATATCAGCACCTCAAAGGTGTTCTGAGTGTTTGCCAGTGTGTGTCTAGGGTGTTTGAGTGTTTGCCAGTGTGTTTCTAGGGTGTTTAAGTGTTTGCCAGTGTGTTTCTAGGGTGTTTGCCAGTGTGTTTCTAGGGTGTTTGAGTGTTTGCCAGTGTGTTTCTAGGGTGTTCAGAGTGTTTGCCAGTGTGTTTCTAGGGTGTTTGAGTGTTTGCCAGTGTGTTTCTAGGGTGTTCAGAGTGTTTGCCAGTGTGTTTCTAGGGTGTTTGAGTGTTTGCCAGTGTGTTTCTAGGGTATTCAGAGTGTTTGCCAGTGTGTTTCTAGGGTGTTTGAGTGTTTGCCAGTGTGTTTCTAGGGTGTTTGCCAGTGTTTCTAGGGTGTTTGAGTGTTTGCCAGTGTGTTTCTAGGGTGTTCAGAGTGTTTGCCAGTGTGTTTCTAGGGTGTTTGAGTGTTTGCCAGTGTGTTTCTAGGGTGTTTGCCAGTGTTTCTAGGGTGTTTGAGTGTTTGCCAGTGTGTTTCTAGGGTGTTCAGAGTGTTTGCCAGTGTGTTTCTAGGGTGTTTGAGTGTTTGCCAGTGTGTTTCTAGGGTGTTTGCCAGTGTTTCTAGGGTGTTTGAGTGTTTGCCAGTGTGTTTCTAGGGTGTTCAGAGTGTTTGCCAGTGTGTTTCTAGGGTGTTTGAGTGTTTGCCAGTGTGTTTCTAGGGTGTTTGAGTGTTTGCCAGTGTGTTTCTAGGGTGTTTGAGTGTTTGCCAGTGTGTTTCTAGGGTATTCAGAGTGTTTGCCAGTGTGTTTCTAGGGTGTTTAAGTGTTTGCCAGTGTGTTTCTAGGGTGTTTGCCAGTGTTTCTAGGGTGTTTGAGTGTTTGCTAGTGTGTTTCTAGGGTGTTTAAGTGTTTGCCAGTGTGTTTCTAGGGTGTTTGCCAGTGTTTCTAGGGTGTTCAGAGTGTTTGCCAGTGTGTTTCTAGGGTATTCAGAGTGTTTGCCAGTGTGTTTCTAGGGTATTCAGAGTGTTTGCCAGTGTGTTTCTAGGGTATTCAGAGTGTTTGCCAGTGTGTTTCTAGGGTGTTTAAGTGTTTGCCAGTGTGTTTCTAGGGTGTTTGCCAGTGTTTCTAGGGTGTTTGAGTGTTTGCCAGTGTGTTTCTAGGGTGTTCAGAGTGTTTGCCAGTGTGTTTCTAGGGTGTTTGAGTGTTTGCCAGTGTGTTTCTAGGGTGTTTGCCAGTGTTTCTAGGGTGTTTGAGTGTTTGCCAGTGTGTTTCTAGGGTGTTTGAGTGTTTGCCAGTGTGTTTCTAGGGTGTTTGAGTGTTTGCCAGTGTGTTTCTAGGGTGTTTGCCAGTGTTTCTAGGGTGTTTGAGCGTTTGCCAGTGTGTTTCTAGGGTGTTTGAGTGTTTGCCAGTGTGTTTCTAGGGTGTTTGAGTGTTTGCCAGTGTGTTTCTAGGGTGTTTGCCAGTGTGTTTCTAGGGTGTTTGCCAGTGTGTTTCTAGGGTGTTTGCCAGTGTGTTTCTAGGGTGTTTCTAGGGTGTTTTTGCCAGTGTGTTTCTAGGGTGTTTGAGTGTTTGCCAGTGTGTTTCTAGGGTGTTTGAGTGTTCGCCAGTGTGTTTCTAGGGTGTTTGAGTGTTCGCCAGTGTGTTTCTAGGGTGTTTGAGTGTTTGCCAGTGTGTTTCTAGGGTGTTTGAGTGTTCGCCAGTGTGTTTCTAGGGTGTTCAGAGTGTTTGTCAGTGTGTTTCTAGGGTGTTCAGAGTGTTTGCCAGTGTGTTTCTAGGGTGTTTGAGTGTTCGCCAGTGTGTTTCTAGGGTGTTCAGAGTGTTTGTCAGTGTGTATCTAGCGTGTTCAGAGTGTTAGCCAGTGTGTTTCTAGGGTGTTCTGGGTGGTTTGTCGGTGATTGATCACTGGTCAAAAGGGTCTATGATATTCTGGTCTATAGAAATAGCTCAGGTCCCTCGTTCAATGTAAGTCTGTGGGGTTTTTTCACCTGTTTTACAACACCTCTCCTTAAGACACATCATTTGAAGAATCATTCATGTACAGGATTATTGAAGTCTTTAGGGTTTGTTCAAACTCCAATAAAATCAAAGCATATATGAACTACAGTAATAGTGGCATTGATTTAGCAAACACCAGTATTTAACAGACCAGCAAAGAAGAGAGTGTGTGTGTGTGTGTGTGTGAGAGAGAGAGAGATAGAAGAGAGAGAGAGAGAGAGAGAGAGATAGTGTGTGTGTGTGTGTGTGTGTGTGTGTGTGTGTGTAAGAGCGAGAAAAAGTGTTTGTGTGTGAGAAAGAGAAAGAGTGTGTGTGTGAAAGAGAAAAAAGGTCTTGGTGTTTGGGGAAGGGGGGCTTTTCTACAAACAGAAGACAGTGGTTTCAAGTTTCACCTCCGGAACAAAGTCTCTCAGAACACACACACACACACACACACACACACACACACACGGCTCTCTGGAGTATAAAGGTTATTAGAGCGACTCTCACCTCAGCTAAACTCTGATTTCAAGCATTTCCTCTCTTCCGACAGGGACATTTTTCCTTCTTGGCAGAAACGGGACGGAGAGATGGAGTGAGATTCGACTCGTAATGTGACCAGAGTTGTGAGCGTTTGGTAACAGACACACATATATTTTATATATATATATATATATATATAAAAAAACGCCTTGCAATAGATAAACTTATTGCTTTTGACTGAATATATGCACTTTAAACCTGGAATCAAAATTACTTTCTTAATTTGTGCACTCAGTGCAAGTTATTTTTTATATCCCACAGACTTATTATATATAAGATATTTAATTATATATAATAGACTTCAAAAGTTTGGGATCATTAAGATTTTAACATGGATAGAAATTAATACTTTTATACAGCAAGGATGCATTAAATTGATCAAAAGTGACAGAAAAGATAATAATGCTACACAAGATTTCTGAAAACTGTTTTCAACATTGATGATAATCATAAATGTTTCTTGAGCAGCAAATCATCATATTATAACGATTTCTGAAGGATCATGTGACACTGAAGACTGGAGTAATGATGCTGAAAATACAGCTTTAATCACAGGAATAAATTACATTTTAAAATATATTTAAATTGCAATAATATTTCATAATATAATGCTTTTTACTGTATTTTTGATAAAATAACTGCAGGCTTGGTGAGCAGAAGAGACTGAAAATAAAATAAAATAAATCTTACAGAACCTTTTGAACTGTAGTTTATATGGTTAATAATATAATCAAAGACACACTGATGGGGAACAAAAACATTAACCAATAATATCACAGCCAAAATTAATGAGCCAATCAAATCCAGAAAGATCAAATCAAGTCCCACACTACATCATTTCCCACTGAATGTTAAATTTCACTTGAAAATATGCTTTTATGAAGAATAAAATAACTTTTCTCTTCTGATATGACTATAGTCTTCATCTCATTTTAAACGCGTTTATCAAAAATGCTCCTCATTCCTTTCTGTAAAGCCTGAAGTTACTAAAAGTGCACCTTTAAAGCTCATTTCATAAGGACTTTCCGACTGAAGCACATGAATGACAGTCCGACAGTCTTGATGGTGTTTTGGGATCATCAAACGCTTTGACCTCAGTTGACCTGCTGACCTTTTAACAGCCCCACATCCCATTCAGCGCCTCAATAAGCCCCGCCCACAGCTTTATGCCTACTTTCACTGTGTAGTGAACACACACACAATGAATCTAAGTGTGTGTGTGTGTGAAGCTAATTAACCAAGATGAAACACAGCACACACACACACACAAAGGCATGAGGTTCCTGTAGGACAGATGTACAGGCCGGTTGCTCGGCAACAGAAGCTCCGTCTCCATCAACAACTTCTGTCACCCTTTCAAGCACCTGTCAATCAAACCAACATTCCAGAGTGTGTGAGAGTCTTTCAGAGTCAGTCACAGGATCGGTCCTGTGTGACCCAACAGAGTCACAACTGTGTGTGTTCGGCTGGTGATAACCAAAGATATTCTGTTGAGCGTCTGTTCTTTGACAGGACAGCTCGACTGTTGCAGCTCACATCCCACAAAAACACGTCCTGGTCATATTTCAAAACAATTATATTTTACTTCAACATAAGAAGCCTATAGCCTGTAATTCTCATTTTTCTCACAGATGAGTCCCGTTACTTTAATATGAATGAAAACTATTTTATTTACATTTTTTAATCTAAATCGACAGAAATGAAAGGCAATTAAAGTACAACAAATATTACCATGACATAGGCTATACATAAAAAAAACTCCTTTCAGCAATAATGTTGCAATGCAAAAATATGCTTAGGCCTATATATATATATAAGCATATTTTTGCATTGCAACATATTACTGCAATGTGAAAAAAAATTGTAAATAATTTTTATATAATATTTTAATACATATATTCCTGACATGATCATAGTTTTCCGTGTAATTCTCCCATTAAGGCTTCTTCTGTCTTCTATAGAGCTGCTTTGAATCAGTTCGTATTATGTAAAGCACTATACAAATAAACCTGACTATCAACGAAAGTTCAATTGTGATACTCAGATGTTAATATTAAAGCAAAGCTGTGTACATTTGAGTAAATTAAGAAGAGAAATGCAAACAAAATTCTATCAAAAACAGAATCCCATCACACACACTGAGATCTGCCACATCACAGCTGTTTATGATCAATTCATATCTGTCCTTTATTTCTTCACAAGCCAAACACACAACTTTCATAAACCTCAGGTAAACTGTTTGTGTTTCTTCATCAAAACACCAGAACACTTTAAAAGGCATAAACGTGAACAACAGAGTTCATGAAATCAATGCTTCATGTATTTATCATACAGGATCGCTATATGAAATGACTTTCTAAATTCATGTTGATCATTTCAACTTTTCATTTAAATTCCAACTTGATAATATAATTTGTAATATTTTTTTTTTTTAACTATAAAGAATTATGAACTGTATATTAAGATGACATGTAACCTATGAGCACGCGCGCGCACGTGCAGTCTCTATTTGATCGCGTGGGAAGTTCCCGCGAAAGAATTTAAAGTACACTGACTCTGTTTCACTTATTTACACGAGGATGAAATAAACGCGCGCATGTGACATCGACACCTCAAAAATGTATTTAAAACGAAAAAAAATAAAGCTGGAAAGTTTTCAACGTCTTCAAAACACACTCCTGAGATTTTGGACTAAAACGCGTGTGTGAATGTATTCAAATTTAAAAGAATAATATACATATAGTCCTATCATAAAGTGCAAATACGCAAACTTATTATAAGATGATGATGATGATGATGATACCTGAGAACTCCTGTGAAGTCTTAGTGAAGCCAGTCAGACACGAGATTCCCAACAACAGCAGTGAATAAGAGACATCAGGGAAAAACATCCTTAAATGTCCCATCAGATCCGACGATTCCTGAGAGGATCAGACTGCAGGACACGAAGAGATGTCTGATTCCATGACTTCAGTCTGGAGACACAGCAGAGAGTCTGAGGAAGAAGACCTGAGAGAGAGAGAGAGAGAGAAAGAGAGAGAGAGAGAGAGAGAGAGAGAGAGAGAGAGAGAGAGGGGCAGAATTCCCCCTGGTCCCAAAGTCCCTGAATTTATGTTAAAGATTCAGTTCAATTCAGGGAAAATTCAATTGTCAAAATACTGTAGCATTACAGTACTGGAGCATAAAGTACAAATACAAAGTATTTATATAAAATAATAATTACGACAGCAGCAAAAGAATAAAAATAATTCAAAACTAATTAGATTAAACCCAGTGCATCACAAACCAAATCAAGCTTTATACGGGCTTTAATGGTGGCAGTAGGTCACTGTACTAATGCACCGTAAAAATGTATTACTTTACACACTGATAAACTATTGCAATCACAGAAAATATAAAATTATGCACAAGCTAGCGAGGAAATTAGCCTATGACCGACAGTGTTGGACAATGAAAGTGAAACACCTTTTTATACACCACAATCATTTATTAATGTTGTACAGACTCCTTTTGTGGCCAGTAGAGCATTTAATCCAGGGGCGTAATTTGTGTGTGTGTGTGTGTGGGGGGGGGGGGGGGGGGGGGGGGGGGGGGGGGTTGGGGGGGATGTAATGCAATATTTAAATCTATGCATTACAACCCCCCCAAAATGTATACCATGATCACATGAAAACCCCCCCAATGTTCAAACCAAATCTACACCCTTGATTGAATCATCTTGGGAACGACAGATACAAGTCCTCTTGACTCGCTCCTCTAAACACCTCAAACATGCAGATCTGGTGCGTGTGCAGATGTTCAACTTCACTTTCATGTTCATCACACCAGTCACCAGTCTTTCTGTGTGTGTTGGTGTATTATCATGCTGATACACGATACCTTAGATGCACATGCTCCTCCAGAACGGTTCTGTAGTTCTTGGCAGTGGCGAGTCCATCAAACACAGTCGGGAATATCATGATATTGCAGCTCAAACCATCACTGACCCACCGCTGAGCTACACAGTCTGAGTGAGTGTTGAGCTGCTCTGGACCTTTCTGATAATGTGTTACCAACTTATGAAGGTCACTTTACAAAGCGGATGCCATTTGTAAATCATTTTGCATGTCTCCTTGACCACTGAGTTTTCCCTTTCAAAGTAATGCATTTTCCACAGCACCTAATAATAATATCTCCACCTAAATAGGCATATATTATTTGTGACCCTGGACCACAAAACCAGTCACATGGGCATTTTTGAAATTGAGATTTATACATAAAAAATATGTCTGAAAGTTGAATAAATAAGCTTTCCATTGATGTATGGTTATGTTATGATGGGACAATATTTGGTCGAGATACAACTATTGAAAATCTGGAATCTGAGGGTGCAACAAAAATTTAAACATTGAGAAAATCTCCTATAAAGTTGTGCATTTATGTTCACGATTGTGCTGCATTCACTCACAAAAATACATGTTTTATATATTTACGGTAGAAAATGTACAAAATATCTTCATGGAACATGATCTTTACTTAATATCCTAATGATTTTTGGCATAACAGAAAAATATATAATTTTGAGCCATACAATGTATTGTTGGCTATTGCCACAGATATACCCGTGCGACATGTGACTGGTTTTGTGATCCAGGGTCACATTATGATCTTACCGAAACAATCCAGTTTAACACTTAAATAGTGCATGTTTGATAGAATGTCTGAAATCTCCTTATTAAACTGGAAATGCCAGGATTTTTTTTCAAGTTGACGCCTTTGAAGTCTCCAAGGTCATGTAAAGTAAATAAAGCAGATCTGTTTATGATCCTTATCGTGAACATCTCTTGATGTTTCTCCAAAACTGTAGAGACACCTGTTGGTCAATATGAAGAACTGCAGTAAAGGCCCATTCATTCTCAACACTTATGATTTATGAATGTGCACATGGTTTGTCTTAAAGTGGTGGTTCATTATGATTTCACTTTTTTAACTTTAGTTAGTGTGTAATGTTGCTGTTTGAGCAGAAACAACATCTGCAAAGTAGCGAAGCTCAAAGTTCAGAGCAAATGGAGATATTTGCTTTTAAAGAAATCGCTTTTTAAAGGACTACAACAAGTTTACATAAACCCCGCCCCCTTAACACGATTTATAGATTATCATAACAGAATATGCTAAATGACTAGAAGATAACTACACATAAAGATACATAAATTCACTAACTAACCATTCAGAAACGCTGTCTACAGTATGTTGTCACTTCTTGAGTCTCTCCATCTTTGTCTGACTCCGGTTCGAACATAAAAGGCTACAAGTTTTAGAAATGTTCAGTGCATGTGTGTGTGTGTGTGTGTGAGGTAAAAGAAGCTCCGCCCCCTGTGAGCAGCAGCTCATTTGCATTTAAAGGGACAGACACAAAAACTGTGCATTTTTGCTCACCCGCAATAAGAGACAATTTTTGGGGTATTTTGAGCTAAAACTTCACATACACACTCTGGGATCTTGTGAAAAGGGCATTATACCACCCCTTTAAAGCACATTAAAAACACCACAAAACAAACCAATTTATGCACAATAATAATAATGGTGTAAATATATATATATATATATATATTTTTTAAGGTTTGAGTCTATACAGCAACTGACTTTCAAAAATAAACACTTTTCAAAAAATAAATATTCGCTGGGGTAAAAATATATAAAAATGTACTCACCTGAAGAGTCTTCTTGTGATGAGCATTCACACCTTCACACACACAAACAGACCACAGAACCCAGTGCTGCCATCTCAGATGTATTTAATAAATTAAAACAAGGTACAAAAAAAACTAATGTACATTTGACTCCTCGGTCTCTCCCTTTGTTCTCACTCTGTGACTCACTAGTAAACGAACACGATAGAACAGTCAGCCCTCGTCCACTGATTACGACACATTCTGGGCCCGTATGTAACGCAACACACATGCTACATGTCGGCAAGCAGCAGCCGGGCGCAACGAGAACGAGAGAGAGAGACAAGCAGTACCTGTTCAATTACCGTACTTGAGTGCACTCAATTGTTTGATTTGTGTGCATGTACCAACCAAATTTAACGGGACAGTTCACCCAAAAAATGTCATAATTTATGCACCCTTGAGTCATTTCAAACCGGGTTGAGTTTATTTCTTCAATCAAACACAAAAGGAGAATTTTAAAAGAAAGAAATCATACTAGTTTGGAACAACACTAGGGTGCGAAAATAAGTAACTTTTTTTGAGTGAACTATCATGATTGCAGATCTCTCTTTCTCGCCGTGTAACACCCAGTCTTTACTAGTCCCCAAATATGCTGCTGACCTTATTTATATATATATATATTTATATGTATATAAAAAACAATCATAATCATTTTATTAAAAAACGTCCACAACATTTTGGCAGAATTGAGTTTGAGGAGGGGTTAGACAGACAGAGATATAGAGGATAGATATAAAGCCACAGAGAAAAAACAAGTCTGTATTGGTCCCTCTCTCTGTTAGCAGCACACGGACTCGTCACCCCACGGTTCACTAGATTATTATGTGCATTTATATATATGTTTTATATATATATGTGTGTGTGTGTGTATATATATATATATATATGCTTTTTATTTCTCCAAAATAAAAAATAAAAAACATTTACCTAACTATTTCTTAGTTCAAACGGATGCAAATTATCACAAGGAAAACAGCCCAAGAGCCACAGAAGATCGAACGTGTGGGAATCAAAGAACGGTTTCCAGCGAACATGCCGTGAGTAGCGGGGAGCGGAGATGTCGACTGTTCGGATCGCCCTACGGAGACCCCAAAATCCAATGGGAGAGTGGTGGAAAGAGAGAGAGAGAGAGCGAGAGGGACGAGTTGGAGGAAGATCCCGACTCTCAGACTGTCAGTATCATTCATGTCGCAGTGAGGGCTTCTGGGAATTGTACATTTTGGGTTTCCTCACACCGTGTCTCAGTAATCTGCGGCGTACTCGGTTCCGTGAAGGCCACGGCACACCAGGGTGAACTCCTTCACGATGTCTTTCACTCGCCGCTTGTTCACTCGCTCCCTGAGAGGATATATAAACAAATATATATATTAAAAAAATGAATTCTCAGATGGCGATACTGAGTTTTCTGATGATGTGTGCATGAAGACTTCTTTTAAATTGAATTAAATACAATTCACATTTATTTGTTTAGTGCTTTTCACAATACACATCGTTTCAAAGCTGCTTTACAGAAAATGCATGAGTTCACATTACAATTTAGAGTGATCTGTAATCAGTTATGTATTTCAGAAATGTACATATACAAAATCAATGCTAAACATTTATTAATTTAAACAATGTAATAATTGAAGGCAGAAACAATGGCTCATTGAATTAACGAATACTTATGACATTTAGAAAAGTGTAGCATTGGTGCATGTTGAATTTAAATTAATATTCAAGCAAACATGTTAAAGGAGTGTGTTATGCTTGTATACCAGCATTTGTCCTCCAGAATGATCAAATGGCACACTTGAACCGATCTCACCTGAGCACTTGTTGACTGAACGTGTCTTTCTGCTCATCAGAGACACGCGAGGACGGGAAGCCTGGTGAGCGCAGAGCTTCTTTGAGCCACACCGTCAGCAGAGCGAAGCAATGCTTGTTCAGACAGAAGAGCACCTCTGCAAACTGGTCCATCAGACTGCGGGACGACTGACCACCGATGGCCTGCCAAAAAAACCCCAGATCAGAGTCTGTGCAGTTTTTTGCATTTTACAGTAACCTTCATATATGTGACCCTGGACCACAAAACCAGTCACATGGGTCAATTTTTTGGAAATTGAGATTCAAAAAATCATATGAAAGCTGAATAAATAAGCTTTGCATTGGTGTATGGTTTGTTATGATAGGACAATATTTGGTCGAGATACAACTATGTAATCTGAGGGTGCAAAAAAAATGGAAACATTGAGAAAATCTCCTTTAAAGGAGAACTCCGGTGCAAAATGAACCTTTGGTCTAATTACACATTGTTACCTAGTCAACCGTTATCTGAGATTTGTTTTCATGATTATCGAATGTAAATAGTTTTATCTCTAAAAACAGTTTAGCCTATAACGCTAGTATAACGCTAGTATATGGGGCATGGAGTAATGACAAATACAAATCGCTTGTTAATACCACTAACAAGGCTCAAAATAGCCCCACACTAACACGGTAGCATAATGAGGGTCCCTACATGCAAACCGAAGCATTGAGAACTTTGACAGTGTCCAGACAGTTTAATAAGAAGATATTTTATACATACAGTCAACTTCACGTATACAAGCAGAATCCATCTTGGAAAAACAGACTCTATCAATCGATCTACGAACCACCGATCCAAGTGCGCTGGACCATATGAGATTCTACACAGTTCAGCGCATTTGGATCGGTGGTTCGTAGATCGATTGATAGAGTCTGTTTTTCCAAGATGGATTCTGCTTGTATACGTGAAGTTGACTGTATGTATAAAATATCTTCTTATTAAACTGTCTGGACACTGTCAAAGTTCTCAATGCTTCGGTTTGCATGTAGGGACCCTCATTATGCTACCGTGTTAGTGTGGGGCTATTTTGAGCCTTGTTAGTGGTATTAACAAGCGATTTTTATTTGTCATTACTCTACGCCCCATATACTAGCGTTATACTAGCGTTATAGGCTAAATTGTTTTTAGAGATAAAACTATTTACATTCGATAATCATGAAAACAAATCTCAGATAACGGTTGACTAGGTAACAATGTGTAATTAGACCAAAGGTTCATTTTGCACCGGAGTTCTCCTTTAAAGTTGTGCATTTATGTTCACGATTGTGCTGCATTCACTCACAAAAAATACATGTTTTATATATTTACGGAAGGAAATATACAAAATATTTTCATGGAAAATGGTCTTTACTTAATATCCAAATGATTTTTGGCATAAAAGAAAAATCTATAATTTTGAGCCATACAATGCATTGTTGGCTATTGCCACAGATATACCCGTGCGACATGTGACTGGTTTTGTGATCCAGGGTCACATATTGTGAACCTCTGGTGAAAAGTTGTGCACTCACCTCCAGTACAGCCAATAGGAGGAGTTTACCGTTTTCCTGTACGACCCGAGCCACAGGAGGAACGTCCGCGCAGTGCGGTATTAGTTCAGTCTGCAGTCAACGCAAATAAAGGAACAATTCAACACTGCACACAGCTAACATTTATGATGGTATATTTCACAGGAGGGAAAGAGACACAAACTGAAGGTCAATACACACAGAGCATCTCGCTGTTCAATCAAAACAATATACATTACTGGTCAAAATTTTGGATTTTGACATTTATCATCAATGAATCAAAATGTATCATTGAAAACAATTGTGCTGCTTCATATATATATATATATATATATATATATATATATATATATATATATATATATATATATATATATATATATATATGCACTTTTATTCAGCAAGGGTGCATTAAATTGATCCAAAGTGACAGTAAAAGACATTTAAATGTTACAAAAGTTTTTAATTTCATATATATATATCAAATAAATGCTGTTCTTTTTAACTTTCTATTCAACAAAAGATTGTGAAAAAAATATCATGGTTTCCAATTTTTTTTCCAGAATAATCATAAAACATTGATAATAAGAACCATTATTAATAACAGCACCAATAATAATTGAGCAGCAAATCATCATATTAGAATGATTTCTGAAGGATCATGTGACACTGTAGACTGGAGTAATGATGCTGAAAATACAGCTTTGATCACAGAAATAAATTAAATTTTACAATATATTCAAATAGAAAACTGTTTTTTTAAATTGTAATATTTCACAATATGACTATTTTTCATCAAATAAATTATTCCAAACTTTTGACCAGCAGTGTATTCCTAAACTCTTGGTGCGAACAGGCCTTCAGATTGTTACGACAACTTCGGACTTACAAAGAAAAGACAGGTAGATTTGACTGTTGGGGCTTCTGGGAATTTCAGTGACAGCACTCCTACGGCCAAAACACAGCGGCATTAGAGAAATGACTCAGTGTTAAAGGAACATGCCAACTTTTTGGGACTTTAGCTTATTCCCTGTATCCCCCAGAATTAGATAAGTCCACAGATACACTTTTCATCTCTGTGCGTGCCATAACTCTGTCTGACGCTCACACCGCTAGCCTAGCTTAGCACAAAGAATGGAGGTAAATGGCTCCAGCTAGCATACTGCTCCCAATAAGTGACAAAACAACGCCAACATTTTCCTATTTACATGTTGTGATTTGTATAGTCACAGTGTGTACAAATAACAAGGTCACATGAGACACCGCCATCTTCTAAAAGTATACATACTGGGAACTGTTCTCACTCTGCAGAAGTAGCAGTGCTTCGCCTTCTGAGAATATAGTTCCCAGTATGTATACGGTCAGAAGATGGCTGTGTCTCATGTGACCTTGTTATTTGTACACGCTGTGACTATACAAATCACAACATGTAAATAGGAAAATGTTGGCGTTGTTTTGTCACTTATTGGGAGCAGTATGCTAGCTGGAGCCATTTACCTCAAGTCTTTGTGCTAAGCTAGGCTAGCGGTGGGTGCGTCAGACTGATTGGGTCGGAGATGAAAAGGGTGTGTATGGACTTATCTAACTCTGGGGGATACGGGGAATAAGCTAAAGTCACAAAAAGTCGGCGTGTTCCTTTAAACATTACAGAGGCTCAGACGTTCACACACACCAAAGAAGGATCCATCAGTGTTTTCTACATTTGAAACAGACTTACCACAGTGGAACACGGCTTTCACGTCAAGACTCTCTGATAAGAATAAATCGGGCTTCCGTTTGAGGGCCTACGAATCAGACAGAGCCAATGAACAGAGCACATGACTCAAACCCCGCCCCTGGAACCCTGTCAATCACTCATGTGCCACTCATGTGCCCCCCCACCCCATCCCCATCACTCACTCCCTATATCTGTCTAGCTCTAGAAAATCAACCAAACGTACATATTTAATGCAAACAGATCAGGTAAGTAAGAAATCAACAGCAAAAAAACTAAAATACTGAAATTTAATAGAAACTAAAGGTATGATGATTTTTTTCTCTCTTTAGCGTTTTTCACTTGTTCACATCTGTTCAATCACTTCTTTCTCTGCTCAGTTGGACTGAATGCAACAGAAATCTAAATAACATGTACGATAAAGACAACTGATGCATTAAGAAACTCATTGAGGATGAGAGGATATTTGAGAAAGACACAGAGAGAAAACCGAGAGAGGGAAAACCTCATGAGAACTTCATGAGGACCAAATACATAAATGAGAGAGCCAATTCATTTGATTCAATTAATCAATTAATTGAGATGAATTAATTTAGGCTTTCATCGGTTTAAGGGCTGGAATGACACTGGAAGGGGGCAGTGGGTGCTTCTGGGATTTTGGCTCTTTTAACTGTGTTATATTTGATCAAACTGACATGATTTACTTGATTTAATGCTTTTTGACTCAGCAAGGATGAATTAAATTGATCAAGTGACAGTAAAGACATTTATAAAGTTACAATATATATATATATATATATTTTTTTTTTTTTAAATAAAAGCTAAGTTATGTTATGTTTTGTACTTTCTATTCATCAAAGGATCATGAAATAATTTATCATGGTTTCCACAAAAATATTAAGCGGTGCAACCATTTTCAATTTCAACATAAAATTAAATGTAATAATATAGATTTATATTATATTAATATATAAAATATATTTAAATGGAAAACAGTCATTTTAAATTGTAATATATATATATACATACATACATATTAAAATATACATAATATATATACAAAATGTATGTATATATTTTTATTTATTTATATATATATTTTTATATATATATATATATATATATATATATATATATATATATATATATATTTATATATATATATATATATATATATTTTTTTTTTATTAAAATATACATTTAAAAATCAGTTCCATTTTTAAAGGAAGCTAGATTTTTTTTTAATAATTATTGTATAATTATTGGAATTTACCATTTTTTTGTGGATGACACTCAAAAATATATACTTGGATATTGATATAAAGCCACTGCACAGAGGAAGGTCTTTATTATTTACTTATTTTATTAGTGGCCTATAAATAGTAGAGAATCTAAAAAAAGAACAAGAAATCTAAATATATTAAAGAAAAAAAAAAGTGGTGAGATCCAACGCAATCACAGCCAAGTTGAGACATTTAATATACAGCTACAAGGAGCAGGATTTTGGATCGAATGAGATGTGCACAGATCAGAGGTGTTCTGTCTGACTATTGGACGAGAGAGCTGTCAATCATCCAATAGCAAAACCCCTCAGGTCAATTCCACTGCCCGGGCAAAACAAGGGTCTGAAAAGACCGTGACACAGGACGGAAAGGAAGAGAAAGTGAGAAAGAAAGAGACAGCGAAAGAGAAGAGAGAGAAACCCAAAGTGAATGAAATAAGAAACCAAAAACACACCTGAGCTTGGAGTTGCATAAATGAATCAACAATATCAGGATGATCCCTGGGCCCTAAAATATAATAAAGATGAAACTTAAGAAATAATAATAATAATAAGAATATATACAAACAGCAACAAAACAGATCGAACAGTCATGTGGAAAGGAAAAGTCAACTGGACGGAAATAATCGCACGTGTGAGAGAAATAGGGCAGAGAAAGAGGAGGGAACATGAACGACTTGAAGGCAGTTGCGATAAAACAAAAGAGGAAAAACAAAAAAGACAGATCAATGAGTCCGCTCTGAAGGGGAGAAACAAAGAAGGAAAACAAAAAGAAGTAACGAGAGAAAGTAAAGAAACCTAAAAAACAAAAGAAACAGTGGGTTTGGAGTGGGAACCCAGGAGGCACCTGTTACTGTGATGACACTTGTGTTTCTTTCTTTCTTTTTAGTGTGTTTTATTTGTTTTCATTGTTGTAAATTCAATTCATACACCCGACTAGCCCGCCGCCGCGGCTGGTGAGTGCTTGGTTCCCACGGCCACCCCGAAAGAGCAAGGTAGCAGTCAGTCCCAAACTTCCCTCCCTTTGCTGTTCCCAAACTCCAAACAAGACCCCGCCCCCACAAACCCAGACCCCGCCCAGCCCACCAAACCCCGCCCCTTCACAGAAAACAAACAACAAACAAACACACAGGCCACGGCAGATCCTCTCGGCCAAGTCACCTGAGCGGGGTAAGAGTGTTATCTCACATTTCTGCTGATTTGGAAACAATGTGGTTAAAACAGAAGAACGTGAAGAATGACAAACAGGAAGTGATGGATGCAAGCGTGTGTTAGTGCGCTAGAGGGCACATGCAAATAACAACTGTGTGTGTGTGTAAAGTAGGGAGTCATGCTGGATAATTATAGGCTGTTTTCACACTGCTTATCATTGGTTGATCCAGAGTTCGATAACATACTTTTTTTTTTTTGTCATTATATGTCATTCACCACACGAGTTAAAAAAAAAAAAAAAAAAAAAATATTGTTCATGAACACTGAATCTCATAAAAATTACTATTGGATTATTTACATTGTACACAATCCAAACAAATGGAAAGTTTACGTGCAATTCAAATACATAAATCTTAAATTTAGGCCTAAATATGTTTTTTGAGTGAATAGGAATTTATGTTTTGTTGTAATAATTATAAAACGTTAACATAAATCTTGCATGTGATTTGATGTTCTCTTAATTTCTGCTTACATGAAAGTGCAATAATTCTGATGAAATGTAAAAAGAAATTTCTCAAATGAGAACAATCATGATTAATAATAATATAAATACATTTCTGCAGACAAGATCAGTATGATGCCACATGGACAGTACGGCGGGCAAGCAGCAGATTTTCAAATGGTCTTGAAAAGAGATTCGGAAAACGACTTTGACGTCCAAGACCCCATTTACATTTGGTATTAAGATCTGTCTCAGGTGATCCAACTACAAGTGGTGAGTGAAAGAATACAGGGGCTTAATTGTGTTATGGTTAAATAATTGATACCACAATGCATTCTGATGCATCCCAGATAACAGCGAAGGACCGCCTACTCACCTGTCAATCAATCAGATCACACGAAATGTCTATTAATACCAGGTGTAAACAGGACTGAATGCATTCGGATCCAGATCAGAAACTCTAGTGTGAAAACGCCCGTGAATTGAGCGTGTGTGTGTGTGTGAGAAACTCATTGAGTAAAAATCTCAAACAGAATAACCGGATCAAGTCACCACACCATTTCAGAAAACAAGACCGGTTTCAAAAACATGCTCATTTCTGAACTCTGTTCCTGTGTGCACGGGTTAAAAAAACAGATACATGCAAACAACAGGAAAAAGTGACTGTAAAGACATCAAAACCACATGATTTCCTTCACCCTCTGCAGCCGGTTGTTCCCAGCATGCCTACCTTGCTGGAAGATGTTCAGAGTAACAGAAGTGACCAGTTCAAACAGTGCTTTGATTGGGGGGAAATGATTCGTTTCACTGGCAAATATATGGACCATCTGCAAGAAAACAAAATGAATCAAATAAAACTCCACAAAGGAAGCAGCACAGCACATGTAGGTTCCTGCAGAGTTTTTTTAAATCAAATTTGTGACTTGCACAAATACCGTATGTCCATACAATCTCAAAATAATCATGTATATCAGATTCTTAGCGGGACACACATTCAACTGCAAAACATAAGTTTACAATACTCTTGAATAAGACATGTTTTATTTTATACATATGCATTATAATTTAATTATGCTCTAATATATTTATAAATACATATTAGAAGGCGAACCAATATTGGATTTTGCTGTTACGATATTATTATGTTTAAAGAAAGGCAATAAGATTATTGCCCCAATACTGGTAACATTTATACGATGAATATGTTAAATAATGTTTTTAGTCTTTCCTTCCTGTGACACGGCGGCACAGATAGAGAAGCTACAAGAGTTTACGTTTAATTAAATGCTAGATACAGGTAATTATGTAACCAAAATACCAATAATATCCCGAAAAAAAATATTTTATACATAATATGAGACTTTTAATAATAAACAACCCCAAAATAAGCAAATCTTACAAATATCTTCAACATTAAATACACCCAGGGCTTGACTGTATTTAAACAGAGGCGTGTAACACAGTGACTCCCCACTAGCCACTTTATCAGTTTGAATTTTATATATATACACTATATTTAATTGTAGTCTTCTCAAAAGGCATCTGAAATGATAAACTAATTGCAATGTGACACTACAAATCCCATGAGCACTACTTGCACACAGTGTTTGCTCATTGATCCATTCGTGAAGCCTATTGCCTTGAGCTCGCGCGCTAGTGACCGACATTACACGATGGCGGCACATAAAAAGCTTAACAAAACCCAGAGAGTTAGGATGTGTTCACACTTGCCATATTTAGTTTGATTAAAACGAACCCTGGTGCGATTGCTCTGTTAGTGCGGTTCATTTGAATAAGTGTGAACACTGCCATCTGAACCCTGGTGCGCACCAAACAAGCGGAGCGAGATGCTGAAAAGATGGGTCTAGGTCCACTTTTAAACAAACTCTGGTGCGGTTCGACCGAAATATGAACGCAACACGGACCAAAGTAATGTAACGAACCAAAAACTGGACATGTCACAAGATGCGACCCTAAAAAGGACAGAATCCTCAATCATGCCTGTTTTTACTCATCATAGTCGTGATGTTGCCCATCACTGTTCGGTACAGACATCAGAACCGCGTCTCCTCGCAGCAGATCTTGGTTTGTGTGTGTGACGGAGGGATTCCTGTCGCTGTTTTGACTCCTTTACACATTTTATAAGCTCTCCACGAGTTCTCAGCTGGTCAAAATACCATCATATGTAGCTACGCTACACACATAGAACGAGCGCATTTATCTCAGAACACAGCAGTGTTTTGAAGTTTTAATAATCACATAAGCCGTCATCGTGTTTCCTGTTTTTATGACCCCGAATTTAAGATCTCTTAAAATTATATTTAAGACTTTGCTATGCCGTGTAAGATATTTGAGACTTTTACAGCCTTAAGCTTGACTAAACTGAACATTTTAAGGACCCGAAGGAACCCTAACATTAATGCCTGTATAAACATTCATTTATCATTGTGTGTGTCGTGTACCTGGCGGGTTAAGTCCAGTGCAGACGCCTGCGGTATGGTACTGTACATCTGCCCCAACATCGCACTCAACTGAGACACCATGGGGGCAAAATCGTGCAGGAGAGTTTTCACAGACTTCTCAAAGATGGCGCACACCGCCTGAGAGAGAGAGAGAGAGATAGAGATATAGAGAGATATAGAGATATAGAGAGATATATATATAGAGAGAGAGAGATAGAGATATATAGAGAGAGAGAGATATAGAGAGAGAGAGAGAGAGAGAGAGAGAGAGAGAGAGAGAGAGAGAGAGAGAGAGAGAGAGAGAGAGAGAGGGAGAGGGAGAGAGAGAGAGAGAGAGAGGGAGAGAGAGGGAGAGAGAGGGAGAGAGAGGGAGAGAGAATGACATCTGAATGACACAAATACTGCTTCCATAGTGAGCAATGACTATGGTACAATTTGAAGGTGATGCAGAGTAAGGAACTTGAGATGAATCTCACCTCCACAACCTGCGAGTCATTCAGCCATTTACTGAGGACCGTCTGTATCAGTGCAAAGACTTGCTGGAGCACCACCACCACCTAAAACACACAAACACACTATAGTCCACCTCTGACACACAGAAACACATGCCGTGTGACCGTGGAGAGCAGGTGTGCTTACAGGGTTGGGGCCGGTCTGAGGCGGGGCTGATTTGATGGGCGGGGCGTTCTCTCCTGACTCCTCCTCCTGTTTGGTGATGTCCAGCGTGGTGAAGAGATTGGACAGCAGACCGAGGATGTGAATAATGGCCAGTTTATTCGAGGGGTTGGGCTGAAAAGAGAAAACGAACAGGGTCAGATTGTTATTTAATACGCTTTTCCATTTTAAAAGGGCCATATTTTACAAACAGTTTACAATTTATATTTTGTCGAGATATCATGCAGAAAATCAGTCGTTATTTAGACATCCATGACCATTTTCCCTCTAAATCACACTTTGGATTAAACCGACTGTTTTTGATACTGCACCTTTAACTGTTTATAATGACATCGATTTGTGAGTGGCTAAACTTCACATAATTAGCATAGCTCAAACTGTTGTTCATTAGGGCTGAACAATTAAACGAAATAAAATCTAAATATGGCTTATAATAAAGAAAGTGAGATGAAATAATAAATATTAGTATTGTCATTTTACAATTGTACTTTAAAACAAAATTGTTATTTTTTAAAATACATTATTTTACAGTGAAATAGAATTACACATTTTTTATAATTTAATAATAATATTATTATTATTATTTACAATTATGTATTTATTAATAATACAATTATTTTATAATTATACTGATATTATAGTTAACTAAAACTGAAACCATAAAAATACAAATATTTTTGTTCCCTGAAATAAAATAAATGTGAATTGAAATAAAATATAAAAAAAATGCAACTTATTTTATTTCAACTTGTTGCCAAGGAATCATTTCTCATTTTCATTTAGTTTAACTTGATAATAACTATAATTCAAACTAAAACACTAAACTACACTAAATAACACTGTGACACAGTGGATTTCAACACATTTAATGAAACGAGCGAGAAAAATCCCTTGAATCGTGTAAAATATCGAGGCCCGACGGGTGGGGTGTGCGTACGCTCTGAGCCGGCACTCCCGGGAACATCAGCGGTAATTAAACAGTCGTTAAACATCCATTAGGCCAGCAGTCTAATTACTGCTGTTAGCTCCATGACAACAGCTCAGTGATTGGCCGAGAGGCAGAGCGAGTCGCTACATTGTCTTACTTCCTTTATGACATCATGCACACAAGCACAAAAGGAAAGAGACGCTCAATTAAACATTTAACAAAGGCATCGTTGCACGAACGACCTTTCCTTCAAAAGGTTAACCTGGAACAACATTATACTATAAAATACTACAAAATATGTACATAATAATAAAGTCAATTAGTTGTTTTTTAGTAGTAAAACTCATTCATGTATAATTAACAGAGATGCATGCATGTGTTGTCTATTATTAAACTGCTTCAAACTGCTCATCCAATCAGATATCAGAACTGGAATTGTTTGTTTTATAAAGGAATATGTGAAGAACTGTGCGCCGAGGTCCTGTTTACTTTGGGTATTTTTAGCCACTGTACTGACAGCCGCGTCTGAAAATAACATCAGAGGCGATGCGTGAGATGTGAGTGTTTAGACTGCGTGTGTGTGACCAGCAGGGGGCGCTGTGTGAGCGCCCCATCACAGCCTGTTTACTAAGGCTGATGTAATGTCTTTCTGGGAAGGACCAGACAGGGAGGAAAGATATTAGAAAACCAAAGTCAAAAATAGACATGCAGCATTTAGAGAGAGCCGAGATATGAAGCCGAACAGGAAATAGGAGTGAAACCAGTTTAGATTTCCATGCATTTTGATAAGATGAAAAATAAACACAATGCAAAAGTATTTAGAAGATAGATTATGATGTTTGCATATGGTTGCCAGGGCATTGCAATGCAGTTGCTAGGGTGTTTTAATTGCTTACTGAAGTGAACCATTGTTATATTCTCGTCTCAGTTTCAATGGAAGACATGGATTTATTTTTTATTTTTTTAAATCTCAGCCAGATGAATATCTGAAGTCTAAACACTTAGCCACAAATTTTGAGGCATCATTCATGTCTGTAGATATGCGGCAGGGTGCAATACTAATTAAATCGTTTTATTCCTTCTGTTATATCTTAAGAGAAATGAAAAATAATGGTGATATGATACACCAAAATTAATTTCTCATTGAAACACCAAAAGTTTTCCTTTAGCCAAAAACTGAAATGAAAGTTTATTTAATAATCAATTATTTAAGCAAACGTATTTACAAATCAACACCAAATTAGAAATGAGTTGTAAATTGCAAGAGATTTCAAGTTTTTAATGATATATTAAAGGATTAGTTCACTTCCTGATAATTTACTCATCCCCATGTCATCCAAGATGTGACCTTTCCAACGTGATTACTTCATTTGTGGCGCATCGCAGCCACAATTTTTTTCACATTTCTTTTTTTTTTTTTGTGAAAACGATCGAACGTTTGTCTAGATAAGACCCTTATTCTTAGGCTGGGATCATGTAGAGCCCTTTTAAGCTGCATTGAAACTGCAATTTGGACCCTCAAACTGTTGTACCCCATTGAAGTTCACTATATAGAGAAACATCCTGGAATGCTTTCCTCAAAAACCTTCATTTCTTTTCGACTGAAGAAAGAAAGACATGGACATCTTGGATGACATCGGGGTGAGTAAATTATCAGGACATTTTAATTCTGAAGTGAATTAATCCTTTAAAGGGATAGATCACCCAAAAATGTAAGTTCTGTTTCAATATAGTTATTCAATAGCTTTTAATGAGGTTAATGTAACGTTACATATTGTTTATAAGCTGTTTTATTGATCTTTCCACAGCTGAAACCCTGATTGAGTGATTTCATAAAACATGACAATTAAATTTAATGTCACCATTTCTGTCAATGATTTCTGCCTCTAAAAATAAAATTTTCAACCACATATTTTCGATTGCCAAAATTTTGGTGCATCACTAACGAAAAATGTTGCTCTTTTTCAGCGTGTATAAACTTCAAAACAAACCAGGACAGCACTTACTCCATTACATCCAGGATGATTTGGCAGTAAAAGAGAATGCTTGAAGGTTATTTTCAATTATAGGTATAATTTTAAATGATCCGACAGTGACTGCCAGTCCCCTGATCTGCTGTTTTATCAGTTTTTACATTGATCCTGCTTCAGCTTTTTTTAGCAACACTTCTATTTGTGCAGCAAAAATAGATCAAATATTGTGCTTGAAATGTCACTTACTTCAAGGGATAGTTCACCCAAAAATGAAAATTCTGTCATTAATTACTCACCCTCATGTCATTTCAAATTCGTAAGACTTTCGTTCATCTTCAGAACACAAATAAAGATCTTTTCTAGAAATCTGAGAGGTCCCTGTTCTGTCAATGAACGGAAATTTCAAATTTCATCAGAAAGGTCTTCATTTGTGTTCCAAAGATGAACGAAAGTCTTATGGATTTGAAATGACATTAGGGTGAGTAATTAATGACAGAATTTTCATTTTTGGGTGAACCAACCCTTTAGTATGAATCCACGCAGGGCTCTCGGTTACATTAAGCGGATTTCTCCTGCAGTTTACTCTTCCAGCGCCCAGAGTAATGCCAATCTGTTCCTGCTGAGAAATGTTCCATCCTATGACACACTCACGCAGACACAGGGTCTGTTCACACGCAACCGAGCCAAACGAACACACGGATAAACAAACCCAGAGGACAGAGAGCGAGCAGTTTGATGTCTCACCGTCTCTTCCGCCAGTTTCTCCAGTTGTTGGATGTACGGAGTGATCAGAGATTGAAGGTTCCTCAAGATCTCCTCCACCGGCAGTGCAGACAACAGAAACCCCAGAGCCTGCATCAACCACATGCACTGACTCGTCTAGAGAGAAAGAGATTGAGAATAGGAACAGGTGTAATACCAGGCGTGATGCATTTCCGGGTTCATGTATTGTTTTTGTCCTCACTGAAAGTGGAAAAGCTGTGCGAAGTGCCAAAAATCACTGCCAACCATATTTCATGTTTGATAAACAATTATGCCCAGGGATCTGCTGAATACGATATATTAGTACATAAAGTAGTGTTGTCAAAATTTTAGAAATGTGACGATACCAGCATTTCCCATTAGCATTTTGAGTGTTGTTGTTGAATGGATTCTTAAGCACCTCTGATTGGCCATTGCGTTCACGCACTCAACATATATGTCTCTGATTGGCCATTGTATTCACGCGCTCAACACATATGTGTCTCTGATTGGCCAGTATGTTCACACACTCAACATATATGTCTCTGATTGGCCATTGTATTCACGCGCTCAACACATATGTGTCTCTGATTGGCCAGTATGTTCACACACTCAACATATGTCTCTGATTGGCCATTGCGTTCACGTGCTCAACATATATGTGTCTCTGATTGGCCATTGCGTGCAAGCGCTCAACATATATGTGTCTCTGATTGGCCATTGCGTGCAAGCGCTCAACATATATGTCTCTGATTGGCCATTGCGTTCACGCGCTCAACATATATGTCTCTGATTGGCCATTGTATTCACGCGCTCAACACATATGTGTCTCTGATTGGCCAGTATGTTCACACACTCAACATATATGTCTCTGATTGGCCATTGCGTTCACACGCTCAACAGATATGTCTCTGATTAGCCATTGCGTTCACGTGCTCAACATATATGTGTCTCTGATTGGCCATTGCGTTCACGCGCTCAACATATATGTCTCTGATTGGCTACAATGATCAACGCTTCAAAATGTTGATCAATAAACCATTTGACGCTTTGTGCAGCCCCTGATCAGGATACTACGCAAAGTGGATTTTGATTTCAAAACAGTTGACCATAATCGAAAAATTAACATTTACAGCTCTATGAAATCGGCTTTATCTGAGCAAAACCAAATGGGTTTATTCATCAAAATAAATTCAAACTCACCTTGTGAATCTGTTTAATAAGCACTTCCTGCATACAAGAAAAAAAAGAAGACATTCAGAGGAGAAAAACGGTTTAAACATGTCTCATATGTGTTAGTATCATCATTAGAGCATGTAATACCTGCGACACAGCGACTATATTGGCAGCGTACGGGGGCAGGTCGTATTTGCACTCTCTGCAGATCTTCTTTAGTGTGGAGACGCTGGAAACAGACAGGTCTGGATTGCCCAATGCCTGCAAAACCAGTGGCAGAACGCTGCTCAGCATCACCGGATGATCCGCCAGCCACTCCGCCAACGCTCCTACAGGGAGAGACGTAATGGGTAAATATCTGGGCTGGATACAAAACTGAGTGTCTGTGTGGGAAAGTAATTATGTGTAATTGTCTGGGCTTGACCAAAGTGTGTGAAAACAGCCTAAATTGCTTCAGATGGCAAATGACAATTTCCTAAAACACAGAAATGGCACAACGACTGTTTTTAATGTTACAGGAGCGAGCACACACACCGATTGTGAACATGACGGTGTCGGCCAGCTGGACGTTGTTTATGTTGATTCGTGGAATGAGGCCGATGAGTCCTGGGATGACATCAGAGTAGTTCACATCTATCGTTTCGGCGATGGACTGGAACCCGTACAGCAGCGCTTCTGTATGCTGGAACAAAATACACACATTCCTGTTAAAACCCCGTGTAGGGTTGCAAGATTTGGGTTGGAAAATCGAATTGCGTTTTTCTGATAAAAATTGCGATTACGATTTAGACAGTTTTTTTTTTTTTTACTCCAGGTTTGCTATCTTTGTTTATAGGGCTGCACAATTTTTAATTATATGCAATTCTAGGCAATTTTGTGATTATATATATCAATATGACTATAAAATAATAATAATATTATTTAGGGCTGTCAAAAGATTAATCGTGATTAATCGCATCCAAAATAAAAGTTTGTGTTTGCATAATATATGTGTGTGTACTGTGAATAATTATTTTTATATATAAAAACACACACATTCATGTATACATTTAAGAAATATTTGCATTTATATACGGTATATTTATATCATTTATATTATATATAAATATTTTATATATAAATATAACCAAATTTTCTTAAATATATACATGATTGTGTGTGTTTTTATATATAAAAATAATTATACACAGTACACACACATATATTATGCAAACACAAACTTTTATTTTGGATGCGATTAATCACGATTAATCTTTTGACAGCCCTAATATTATTATTACTAAATAAAAATGTTAAACAAAATACAATGTTAATTATTGTAATACTTATTATATTATAATCATTTTATTTTACAGTCCTTATTTAATTACATTTACTCTTAATTTCTTCATTCTCAAATGTTAAACCAAAAAGCTTTTATTTTGGCGTAAAAACGCAGGGAGCCCTTAATTCATCTTCTCTTAAGTTGACAACATCCAGTTTACAAAAGCTTCTCATTACAAGTTTAGGAAGATGGTTGGCGCATTCAAAAGCGACCCAAGCCGCATTTGATGTGTTTATGTGGAGCCACATTTTCTGTGAACTCTCTGAAGAAGAGAACCGCTCTGAGAAGCTGAAAGCAGCAGATCATGAGAAGTCGAGTTTCACTATGAAACAAGAAGCATATATGTTTATTTAATGAAATCAGTCTTTGCCAATTTATAATCGCACTAAGCCATATCAGTTTTGATTTGACTTGTGCAGCCCTGGCAATGTGCACAAAAGTTCGCCCCTTTGCTTTGTTTGTTTAATGAAACAGCAAAAACAATGAAAACTGAATCCATTATTTTCTGACCTGCCATGTTGGTGTCTGTTCTGTGTTGGTGAGGAGTCGCCCGAGTTTGTCGTACAGGTTACTGAGTAATTCTGCTCCCAGCATCTCGTAGACGTACATCAGTGTGTCAGATATATCCACCCTAAAAGAGTCAAACATCACAGAAATGCATTATTTTATCAACCCTTCACTCGCTTTGTGTTGATATTAGTTTAAGACAATTAAATCCAAACGTTTTAGCCACACATTAAATATTAAAATATTTAATATGAAATATTTAAATTGTAATATGTGTATTTGAATCATATTTAATAATTTATTTTGCACATTCCTAATAAGAACAGCAAAATTGTCTGCTGTGCCAATTCAGCAAATCCAACATGAAACTGCTGAGTGTAGAAGAAAATGTTACAACAGACCCATGAGAAAATGTCACACACACACACACACACACACACACACACACACACACACACACACACACACACACACACACACACACACACACACACACACACACACACACACACACACACACACACACACACACACACACACACACACACACACACCTGTAGATCCTGAACTGCTCCTTCTCGTCTGATGACCAGGACGCATACTCCTGGTCCGTGGGGAACTGCGCTTTGTGCAGCAAAACGTCTACGAGCTGGAAATACACAGGCCTGTAGACCTGCAGATACACAGCCTGCTTCTCTGCCTCAAACGACATGATGTCATCCTGAAACACATGGCCAAACATCAACAGATAAACACTAAACTACTGATAAGTAATGAGGAATACAGCCAGTGAGTCACACAGCTACTTAGTAAAATAAATAATTGAAATGTTGATTTAAGTGTAATGTAATTTATTTTTAAACAGATTTGCTTTCTGGTAGAAAATGAAGTTGTACTTCTGCCGAAACGAGACAGTGTTTTTCATGTTTAATATGGTAAAGCTGGTTGATTTTAAGCTATCTATTATATTAAGTACTATATAAGTAAACATGATTTTACTAGAGTGCCGAACTGCAGAGCTCGGGCAAACGTTGCTAAGATCAGATGCTTATCTTATGCTTTATATATTTTTTAAAAGCTTGCCGTTTTCTCAATTTTGTAGTGTTTATTTTGTTATTGAGAGGAAAATGTGCAGGAGCACATATTTATATACTCATCTAAACGCCGCTCTCCGCAGTGTATGTTGCGTCGTATGTCGTTAACAGTATATCGCTGCTCACGCATTTCAAACTTCATTGGAAAAAAACTTTGCCATGAGTATATCGATGCCTTAACTAATACGATAACCAATTAATATTAGTAATAATTATAATTTCTTTTTATAAAAGTACTTCATAGAATAAAAAAATAATCAAAATAAAATAATACATATTTTATATAAAACAATAATATCCATACATCCATTATCCAAACCAATTGCAATTATTCACTGTTGAAAAAATTGGCAGTGTTAAAATTTGTTGAAATCACACGGACTTGTGTTTTAACCTCAGAGAGCATGGCAGGTTTGAACCGAAAAGTTTATATATGGTTAATATTATATTTCTCTTTGGAAAAATTAAATGGAGCATCCATAAACCAATAGTTTTGCTACTGGATTTAGGCCTTTAAACATAGACATAAAATATTCAGCCAATGCAGACTGTTAAAAGACAGGGAAGGACACAGGCAAAGGACATTCCTGAATATTCAACACGTGACGACACACACTGCAGTAAACACACAGCACAGGTGAACAGATACTGTGTGAAGGACGGTTCAATGTCTCTAACGGCCACTCTCCATCACTACTGCAGATTTACACACAAACAAACAATAAACCTCCACTAAAGACACGTGTACAGACAGACAGCACATTACAAATAATGAACAGTGTGTTTTCTAACAGGTGCGACTCTAAAATTGTGTACATACAATAGCAGACTAAAGTGTCTTAAATAATGTCAGTATGGACAGGTAACTGAAGTCAAACTCATTATTTAGTAGCAAGTCCTGAACTGACATTATATTCTGCTTCTGTGTGACCTTAAAGGTCCTTGGACCCTGAGTCCGAAATTTTCTTATGTGTTTTTTCATATTTGTGATTCGGTGGCTCTGAATGGTCAAAACACCATTCAAAATGCTTGCTACGGATGCGGAAAATGCAGAAAATCGAATGCGATCCGAATATTTTTATGACGGATGAAAGTTTCGGAGGCAGTGTGTAAGGGGTGATTGACAAAACATGAGGTCGTATTTCTTTTTTAAACGTGCGGAAATTTCGGAAGTGAATTTCGGACTCAGTGTAAGTGTTAAGGACATTAAAGGTGCTTTCACATCTGTAGTTCGGTTCATTTGGTCCGGACCAAGGGCAAAACATTATACATTTTTCAGGCGTTTTGGTTCCTTTTCACACCACACTGATTGCTCTGGTCCGAATCAGTTGATGAAATGAACCAAAATGCAGTCACGTGACAACATCCACATCACTCGTTGGCCAGATGTGTCTTGAATGTATTTTCATAACAGCACTTCGATTGGTCAGAATTAATGTGTGGGAAAATTCCAACAGAACTCCCGGAAGTAAACAAAGAGAAGAAAAATCCGACAGACAACACGCCAGTTTTTACTATGGAGAGACGACTGCGTGGGCTGATTGTATCCCTGGTCATAGTTTATTATTAGGGGTGTCACGATTCTCCAAATCCTCGATTTGATTACATTTTCGATTCTAAGGTCACGGTTCGATTCGATTCTCGGTTTTTACTTTTTTACACAGGTAGCACAGGTTGCTATGCCATTTTTAGACCAGACTTTTATGCAAAATATCTGACCTTTGTTCGCAATGTACAACACTACATTGTCAAATTTAAAACATTTATTAAGAACATAATGTAACAATAACTTATATCTTCAGTCAATTGGAAACTTAAGCAAAATAACGTGCCATCTAGTTTCTCTTTTGTAACTGCAGTCTTCTTCACAGAAGATGACATTCAAGTTCACAACAAAACAAACAAACAGTTGTTGGTTTAACAGCTAAATCTATGCGTCGCGCAGTGCCACGTCTTTAAAATTTGAACACATTATTCTCTATGAGTGTGTACACACACACACCGGCGGCGCCATTTGGCGTTTGTGTGCGGTGCCCGGCAACGGCTCAGGACCTTGTTCAAAATCCTGCCGCGCCACAGAGCGCCATTTACATAGTTTTATATTAAATTTACATTTATTTGTCTCAAATCGCCATTATGACTTCACCCTGTGCTGCAATATACATTTAGTTTTACATTCATTTACAGAAATTAACTGGTTGAATGAAAATTGCAGATGTTATCGGATTTTCAGGTGATATTCTCAATTCATTCAGTTAACGGATGCTCTGAGATAAAGTGAATTCAGACTGCAGACTAAGCAACGTATTTAATTATACAGTAGCCTACAATCATAACATAGTACAGACATGATCTTAATTCCATAATGTCCTTAAACATAATATTGCAGGCCATAAACTGAGAAAGTGCGCGTCCGGTGTGCGATACCTCGAGTTGTCATAGACGCGATGCTTCTCGTCCGGTGTGCGCCCCCTTTAGAGGAGGTTGACTCGCTGCACTTCAACACTCGTGTTTTTTTCCGCTTGACAAGCCGACCGAACGTGACATGGGAGCGTGGCAACATCGACGATTCCTTTTATTAATTCAAAGTTCGAGATTGTGACTTAATTTCGGTCAGTCTTAATTATTATATAGTTTGTCTACACCACTTTAGGCAAACAATAAAATTTGAGAACGAAGCGAGGATACGGCTTGAAAATAATGTTTTAATGCAATGCACGCGGCGATTCACTTCAGGAGGAGGCGTGCATTAATGTTGCTAAACAGTGACATAATGCGCACTGACTACGGCAGCTGGTTTAGTCCAAAAATGCGCAGTTCTTTGGCAGTTGGGTCTGTTCGAGGTCGGATCACGTTCTCACCACTAACTCCACCTCTTCGAGGTCTCGGTACGCTTGTTTGGTCCGCTTTTGGTGCGCACCCGAGTGCGATTGGCTGCATTCACACCTGCCCAAACCAACCGCACCACGGGGAACAACGAACTCTAGTGCGATTCAACCGAACTAAACGAGGCAGGTGTGAAAGCACCCTAAGACTTTCATTTGGACAATATGTGACTATCCATTTATCATCAACAAGTGCTGGATTTGAGGGAAAACGGCACTAATTCATCTGTGCACCTGCTCACCACTGAGGTACTGAATAGATACAGGCAACAGTGAGGTGCGCAGTGAGGCTCACCTGTAGTGTGTACCAGAAGGTGAGTGTGAGAGAGCTGGTGGTCTCGTTGACAGGGTAGTGTCCGGGGATGCCAGTGCAGAACATGATCATATTCACCAGTGCCAAAAAACTCTGCCAGTGCTCCACCTGCTCCAACAGAGCTCTGACAGAAAGAGGAGAAGAGACCTTCATCACACCAGCACTGCTTCATATCTGGAAAATCTTTATCATTAGGGATACACGATATATTGACCATACCAGTATCAGTCAATATTATATACAGGGCTTGACATTAACACCGTTAACGGACTGATTTCAGCAGTGGCGTGTAACGCAGTCACTCCTAATAGCCATATATATATATATATATATATATATATATTTTTTTTTTCAAATAATAAACAGTGCAATGTAGTGTTGACAAAAATATAGACTTTGATAAATATCGATACTGAAATACTTGAAACGCTTCCCAATACTCATTTTTCACAGATACACGATACCAGCTGTGCTCTCTCTCTCTCATCTCAGCGACAGCGAGTTGACGCACAAACCCGCCTCCCCTCACTCACTCATTTCATTATCTCCAGATGAATGTTCTTGGTGTTACAGGGCTTGAATTTCAGTGTGGGATTGAGTGTATTGCACATAATTTTACTCATTCCCGCAGATTTTGTGCTCACACCCAAAGTGCGTGAACAAAGAAGCCTCTCAGTACTATATGGAGTTGTTTTTCGCTGCTTATTTGCGCTTAAACAGTCAAATACACACAAAATAATGTCAAAATGGCATTCTTGGTTAGTATTCACATAAACACAGTTTTAAGTATCGGTTTTAAGTGAACGTAAACAGTTGAGAAAGAAAACGTGTAATAGTATAATAGGTCTGTACATCAGATCTTAAAGTGACAGCAGCCTAATATACCTGTGCCAAATAATATCTATATGGCAGTTTTCCCCTATGGTATCGATGTCAAAATTGTGGCCAGTGAAAATGCTGAGTGGCTAGTAACTTTGGAAAACCACTAGCCATGGTGGCTGGTGAGCAAAAAAGTTAATGTCAAGCCCCGATTATATACACATTATATTTTTGTGGACAATAAGATTTTTCTTTTTTTACTTTTATTCAGCAGGGATGCATTACATTTATCAAAATTGACAATAAAGACATTTATAATGTTAGAAATGATTTTTATTCAGGTTTATACAGGTCAATTATTTTATAATTAATAACATCCAATTAACACAATAAATGAATAGCTCTATAAATTTGTTTTAGAAAATGTTTCTTTGTACCTTGAATGATTCTCTCCCAGAGAGACGGCGATTCGACAGATGCCATGTGACGTCTCCATGTCTCCATTCTGTACGGCGTCACGTAACTGTTCCTGTAACTGTAGCACCTGCGGCACCAACTTCAGGAGAGTGTTCACGTACCTGAAACACACGGACACAATCCACACGACAATGCTCAGGACTCGACATGAAACCATATTAGCAATTAGCTAATACAGTACATCATAAAACCATCTTCCAAACAGTGTTTTTGCCTTACCCTAAACCCCTATGGCAAACCTATATTTAAAGGGATATTTCACCGCTGGAAAGATGAATGTGTATTTAAATTGGGTCATTTATGTAGTAGAAATTATTTTAGAAGTTGGTGCCTTCTAGACTTAAAATTAAAAGGAGATCGTGCCTTTTCAGTGGCCGCTCCACAGCTTTGGAACAATCTGCCATCTTACATAAAGACTGCACCAACATACATTGATTTTAAATCTTTGCTTAAAACCCACTTATTTACTGCTGCTTATGGTCATAAGTGGGCGTAGTGGTATTGTATTGTGCATTGTTTATCTGTGGTTTTATGTTTACACTTTGGCCAACAGCTGTTGTTTTTAAATGTGCTCTATAAATAAATAAATACTGACTAGACTGACTGACTGACCGACTGACTAGACTGAGAAAAGCCAGAAAATTTATTTTTGGCTCATGTGGATGAAAGACAACAACTCCCAGAATGCACTTGTTTCGCTGCCCTACCACTCCGAAGCCACGCCTACCGGTTACAGAGGGCAGTATCGGAATAAATAATACAACTAGGCTACAAGTTGACTCGAAACTGAAAAGACGCCGTTTTATCGTGAGTCTCCTTGACGAGTTAGTTGAGAAATAAATTTAAATACTAGCGTTTTTTCCATCGAAATGGTGGTAAATTGCAGCAGCTGCTCCAGCCGCCTCTTGTTCCTCCATCATCCGCAACTGTTCCTCGCTGTATTGCGGCTCGTACAGGTAGCCACGTGACGAGCATCGGATTCGTGATCCAGATCTTCAAAATCCCCTTCTGCCATATCATCTTCAAAACTACCGTACACCATCGTGGTTAAGCCAACTCAGCTTTCTCAACAGAGCAAGAGTCTACTGATACAAAGCTTAATGCTAATCTGTGAAGTATCCCTTTAATTATATTTCTATTTTATACAAATGTAAACTCTCAAGATGGATTTCCCAGGAAACTGCATACTTTCATCATTGAACTGCACGTTTATATGTCATATCCGTATATAATGGAAAGAAGGTCAGGCCACTACTTGTAGCTTGGAGCCACAACAACTGAACCATGAACTGAAAAGACATTGCAAGCAAAAAGGGAAAGTGACCGTAATAAAACACAAATCGACATAGTTTGCATAGCATCAGATTTGCTGTCCACTGACAATGTCTATGTTGGTAACAATGCCAATCTCTAAACCAGTTACTACTTTGCCTGTAAATAGCCGTGCCAAGTTATAGATTCCACCGTTATCTGATATGTATTGCAATAATTATATCTGTCAGCATTGCCATACTTTTGCAATGCCATTTTAAAACAATTGATTTCATCAAGTCAAGACAATGGGACATAAGCTATTTATGAAGGGACAGAAAACTCACAGATTTATGTCAGAATTGACCCTTCGCAGGGAGTTTGATTGACATGCGATCTGACCAAACATAATCCGCCATCCGCCGAATCCGCCATTTTGTCCGGCAAAGCAGAGAGGAGAGTTAATGTATTAACATGGGAGGATTTCAACTTGAGAAGCGGAGTACTGACGCCTTTCCACGGTTAAAACAACATTCCTTCTGATGTTCATTCATGTTTATTTGATGCTATAAATGAACTAGAAGGAAGAGATGATCGGTTCACAAACGGCTTTAACTGAGGCTCTAGCAATCTGTCAGACACATTAAAGAGCCACAAATCGGTATTTACCGGTATTGTTTAAATTTCGTTAAAACATGACCAAATTTGAAAGTTGAGACTGTTTCAACCTGGTCTAAAGTTTAAAAGTAAGCTGGTCTGTCCTGTCTGTCAGTGTGTTGTCAGTGTCCTCTCTGCTCCGCAATGTATTTTTTACTGCATGAGAACATGGTGTGGCGTGAGAGCGGCGTGGCTTGTCGGACATAGCGACAGTAACTAAAGGGGGCGGGTCTTTGTGAACGGTCAATTATGTCAGACTCTCAGACGTCTCACGGGTTTGGAACGACATGACGGTGAGTAATTAATGACAGAATTTTTGGGTGAAATATCTATTTCATGCTGTACATTAGAATTAGCCTGGTCCTACCAGACTCTCGTACTCGTACATTTCATTTGTACAGAGAGGCTGGCCTCTCTCCATTGACAAGTGCTAACTTCCTTGAGGGCGGGTACTCTGTTAAAGTTTAAAACTATTGGATCTGCCCAGAGCCACTCTGGATCTGCCGTAACCAATCGCTAACGTTTGGTCGTGAGTCTCGTGACGTAGGTCAACTCAAACTAGCGCATGACCTCAACGTCATCGTTCTCAGTCACTCCCTCTGTTCGCTGGTTGGACCGGTAAAAAATTGATCGGAGAAAACCCAAGAATACACCGCAAGCCCAGACGTAGTACTGAAGGAAAATTAAAATTGAGCGAAAGTGCGTAGGAAGGCGGAGCCAGGCTACATTAGAATGGCTAATTTACTTCTAAACACATTCCCATAATGCTCTCTTGACAAAAACAAGAATGGACAACATTAACTCTCATCTGCAAAATGTACAGTTTCTCTTCTCTTCAAATCATCACGCTCTCCTTCATTTGTCTACAGCTGTTACCTCATTCCCACATGAACTTCTGTCATGTTCCTCACCCCTGCTGCCATCTCAGCGCTTCTGGAACAATCTGTCCTTTCCCTCTCTCTCTTTCTCTCCCTGTCACTCTCTCTCTCTCTCACTTTCTCTTTCTCTCGCGCGCTCTCTCGTCTCATCCTCCTTTTGGTGTCAACAGCAGGAAGGACACAGAAGTGGAAATGTTAATGAGGAATGGACAGAGAAAAAGTATGAACGCCGGCTCATTACTGGCTCGTCTGAGGCTCATCGCTCGACAGACGCATCAGAGATCCCGGCTCTGTGGCATTAAAGAGCGCTTCATTAAGGCGAACATCCTAATGAAACTAAAATATTCAGCATCGCACCCTTAAACGCTCATCTATTAGCCTTTTTTTTTTAGCTGGGTGGCAAAAATCTGATTTTTTTTTATTTACATATCTGACTCAAACTGTTTAGTTTTATGTGTAGCAAAAACTACAATAAAAATGACAGATAAAATAAATCATTAAACCTCCAGCAGTTTTATTACTAAGGATAATTTTCTCTGAGAATGTGCTAAATTTGACGATATTACACAGATTGTGATGTAATGAGATGATAATAAATGATAGACGAGTCCATACGATACACCAAAGACGTGTTCCACAATTCGATAGGTCTTGTTTTCTTCATTTAAACCCATTTCTGCAGTGCTGAAGGAAAAGAATGGCTGCCAAGCAGACACTAAACATATCTTTTTTTATAGGGTTCATATCATGGAAAAGATTATATTTCTTGCTCTTTATTTAAAAAGAACATAAGACACTGATGTACTATGTACACACAAGTTCTCTTCCAAAACCCATGTTGGCAGCATTTAAAGGCATTTGAGGCAACCAACTGTTCAATGGCAGGCAGAAAGCTTATGTTGCATGCAGAGACACAATGTTCTGTCCAAACTGTAATGCAGTTTTGCACGCATCCTTCACAGATGAGGCAATAGCAGGATGCACACATTGTACCGTAATTATAACATCATCTAAGATGAATGACACAACATTTCATTAAGTGCTGAAAGTAATGATTACGCTTCAATCTATGTATTGTGTAAACCTCAAAGCATTATGCTTTCCATTAATTTATTATATATATTAAATATCCCCCGCTTGGCATTTTGTCATTTCATGCCGTGCAGCTTTTCCTTTTTCAGTGTGCTATCCAAATTTCTAGTCAATGGAAACTTGGAATATTTTCAAAGTCCCACTCGGTTCAACAATGAAAAGCTGGAAAATGCTAATGAAAAACTGACAATTGATACTTTTATTCTGCAAGGATGCATTAAACTTATTATTATTATTTTTTAAAGCTGTTTATAATGTTACAAAGATTTCCATTTTAAATAAATGCTGTTTTTTTTTTTTTTTTACTTTCGAGTCATCAAATAATCCTACGAAAAAAGTATCACGAAAATCAGAAAATCATAATCAGAAATGTTTCTTGAGCAGCACATCATCATATTAGAATGATTTCTGATAGTATAAATAATATCTAGATAAACTAGCTGGTTGTTGGATGGCTAGTAAATTAGTCATGACCCATCCCTAGATGAAGAATGTGTCCTTTAAAGTGCAGTGTTTGTTTGGCCTGTCCTTCCTGGCTTCATTGATCTTATGGCTGGTGAGACTGTGGCTCTGGCGAGAGCATTTATTTATGAGTTCGGGTTTTAAGATGCTTTTACTTGAATAGGCTCTAAATAAATAAATAATCATGTCAATGACACTGCAGTCAAGGTCAAGATGGGCTTTCAACACCATCAGGAAAATGTCACAGCACACCTGTTTGTGTTGAGATGGTGACCGCTGGGCTAATCAAAGGCTACGTGTTTTTCTTTCTAAACGTTCTCGGTCCGCACTTGCATTTTTAAGCACTTTCTGAAAGTTGCTCATCCACAATGAAGCCTCTGAAACGCTAAAATTATCTTACTCCGCATGCGTATATCATCATAAAAAGCTCACTGAGATATTCTCGTGCTTTTCTTCTGTCACGATCATTTTATTAGTACAATATCCCAACTCTCACTGGTGCGTCCAGGTTGCACTCAAAATGAATTGATTGGAGAATGTGTCGTTTTTCAAATTCATCCACTTGGAAAAGCGTCTTCAAAAAAAGTTTGCTTTCGCTGGACAAAAACTCTGGCTTAATGTGGACGAAACGGCAAAACGCAGAGAAAAAGAAGAGTTTTCAAATGTATCCGGATTAAAGTGGCCAAGAGTGACTATCACTGATGAATCTGATCTACGCTCTCATACACAGTTCAAGATTCAGTGAATAATGATTTCAATTTCATCATATGATCATATTAAACTACTAGTCTATGTAAGGAATAATTGACGACGAGCTGTTGAATTATTATATAATATTATTATTAAATATAATATTAAAATAATGCACACTCGAGGCTGTAATGCGGCCACGATGCGTGCACTATTTTTCAATATTTCAACGTATTTTTCATATTTTCAAGCCCAGAGTCAATTATTCCGCTTATACTACGGTTAAAACACCTAAAAAACATCCTTCAGATCATGTATTTCAACTCTCTGTCAGGTTTTTGTACTTAAAACGCTCTTGTGTGTAGGACTAATTTCTTACGCATCTAATCCCAAGCCTTCGTTGCTAATTACAAAACGTAATTTTAGAGCTAGTAACGGAGGCTTGAGCCGTTGTTGGCAGACTAAAGCAGTTAGTAATGCAGTTGAGAGAGAGAGAGAGAGAGAGAGAGAGAGAGAGAGAGAGAGAGAGAGAGAGAGAGAGAGAGAGAGAGAGAGAGAGAGAAAGAGAGAGAGAAAGAGAGAGAGAGAGATATTAAGCGTGTATGAATTACCTCAGTCAGTGCGTCTCTCAACAGTGTTCGGCTGCAGCGTCTCTAATAATAGATATACAACTAAATAACTATTTTACTGACAAAATCGTCAGAGCAGTGTGTGTCCGTACTGTTCGTATGGGTGTGCGTTTGAGCAGGAGAAAGAGAATATGTGCTTTCCATTCATAATAAAATGTAATTTTGTGGCAAAAAACATGGACATAATTTGTCGTTTTTATCCTATTGTTTACTATATTTATTTGCTTGGTCAGTGTCGTTGTGGGTTTTGGTTCTTTTGCAGTTGTCGGCTGTAAGGACCTTTGAAATAACTGAAATCATTTGGCGAAGTGATATGGAGCTGTAATGCGGTCGAGACCTGCCTGGACCTACTTTAGCCGTGCGTTTCCCTCAAAATAATCGCACACCTTAGAACGTAGGACTGGGTAAAAAACAAAACAAAAAATAGATTTCTCGATTTTAATCGATTCTAATTTTTTCGACCCAATATCGATTCTTAAATCCAAATTATCGATTAGTCATCCTGTTTTCAGTTGATGAATGAATGGAACATTGTAGCGCGCATCCCATCCAATAAATCGCAATAATCTTTGTGCTTTGTTACTATTGATATGAAACAAAGTCTCAAAGTCAATACGTCCATTTTCTTACGAAATTCAAAAACATAAATACCGTTTGGCGCTGTGGCGTGATATCGCTCTGGCGCAGCTCAGCTCAAGAGAAGCAGCAGCACATGATCTTCTCTTCCGCCTTAATAATACCAGTTACAGCGTAAAATAAACATGAATGAGCATCTGAAAGTGTTAAAAGATAGAGTACAAGTTATTGAAATCCGTATGTCACATGGAATCGCTCAATCAGTGTTTCAACCGTGGAAAGAGGTCCGTAGAACAGCTAGTAAACAATGTCATGTAACGTTTTACCTCAGAAAAACCATATCCAATGACCATAAACTCGTTAGTCAGCTAGAAAAATGAGCATTTTTTTGCTAAATGCACCATATTACATATTCATTATAATTTTTAAGGTTCTTCAATATTTAATGCATGTTTGAATAAATATGGCAAGTTTTTATGACAGACACCATTTAAATGTTTATATTTCATATAACTTTATTATTATAAAAATATATAAAAGTGTAGTTTAAGTGTTTGTATACAAATCAATTAATTTTACAATTATAGTAGGCTAATGAAGCCAACTGACTCCTATAGTTTACAGCATTAGTTAAGAGATGTGTTTTCCTTGAGAAAATTTGCCATGTATTGTACCGGATATCCCAAATAATTAATATTGAATCGAAATCGAATCGAAATCGAATCGTGAGATTTGTGTCAATACCCAGCCCTGTTAGAATGTTCATCAACCAATCAGATTCAACCATTCAACAGCTTCGAAGTATAAGTTAACAATAATAACCTTGGATGACATTATGTGGCATAAGTACAATATTAATTTCCGGCTCAGAGTTTCTCATCTCTGCGTGTGTGCTTTCATGTCTCAGAATGACCGATTTGAGTTTGATTTATCCGAGACTTATTTTCACCTCTAATTCTCTATCCTTGTTTGATTTCTGCCATCTCACTGTGTTTCTACGGACACAGACGCTCCCTCTGCCTCTCTGTGCAATTACCCTCAAACACCAGGAGACCGATGAAATGAGTTGCCTGGCAACAGGATGCATTTGGTCCAATGGCATCCTCCCGAGAGGCTTGATTGTAATGTGTTTAAACAGTGAGAGGAGGCGATGAGGTGATGAAGACAGAGGATAACGAGGGAGGACGAGGCACCAGGCATGATGGAGAAAAGGACAAAGGTGAAATGAATAACAAAAATCAAAATCAGAATCATTGATGTGACCTTTACGAGCAAGTGACACGCTTGCCATACTGAACACAAAGCACCACACACAAAGAGATTTGAGTGGTTGCGAGTGGACCACACACTTCACACGTTCAGCAACAGATCAAAATATGACAGCTGAGAGTAAAAACTCGCACGCTAGCTGTCCATGTGTTTACTCATCAAATCAACTGTCTGTCAACAACAGGGGTTTCAAACACGGCCTGAGGGAGGAGTCTAATCTAGCTCAGTTAATGGAAAAACAAACAAACATGCAACTGTTAAAACGAATAATGCATTAACAAAATTATACATTAATAATACTAGAGCTGCACAATTAAAAACAACAACTATAATTTCAAACACCCACGCAATCTTATTCCTAAATGACAACAATTCGCCTCTGTGTCTATTAAACCTTTGACAAAATCATATCCGGACATTCGAATCTGACGCTGACCCAGAGAGAGCAGTTGTCATGTTTAGTTATGAAAGCTTCACAGTCTTTCCAACCACACAGCATCATTATTTCTGTTACAAGTACCGGGATAAAAGTTTATAGTTCGAAATTCGTATACATACACTGAGAAAATCTCCCTTTTGAAAGTAACTTGGCTCTTCAAATAATTATTGTATCGATTACATCGTTACGCCAGTAGGTGGCGACAAGTGACTTACATTTTTTATTTGTCATTGAATAATTTATTCAAAAGGTTAGTTCAAAACAATTCATCCAGTAATGAAACAATTGATTTAAAAAATAATTTTTAACTATTTTTTTTTTAAATACGCTGTAGCAATTAATATTATGTTAGAAGCTCTAGTAAAATTTATGTTATTTTGTTTAGTTGTCTGTTCAGAATCGTGGGAGAATCATGATCTCTCTAAAAAAAAAAAAATTCTCAATTTATCTAGATTTGTGCAGCTCTAAATACAGGTGAAACTCTAAAAATGTGAATATCGTGCAAAGGTTTTCATAAGCTGTAAGCCCTAATCATCAAAATTATAACAAATAAAGGCTTGAAATATCTCACTTTGCATGTAATGAGTCTATATAACATATTAGTTTCACCTTGAATTACTGAAATAAATGAATTTTTGCAAGATATTCAAATTTTTCGAGTTTCACCTGTAATAATAAACAATATGTATTCAATGCGGTTTAGAGTTTGATTGAGAAGGAATTAATTAACAGTTTAATTATCTATGTAATTCAAATGAGCCAAAGAGATTCTTAATATGCATAACTCGGTGTTAATGTTTGGTTTCAGAAAGCTTATTAAAACATGAAGTTATTCAGCCGAGAGCAGCTAGCATTTTTCTCTTGTCAATATTGTATTTGATAAATATTATTAATATATTTGATTGATATTTTATAAATCACCAATTCCATATATATATATATATATATATATATATATATATATATATATATATATATAAAAAATCTAAAGGTGAATTACAATAAATCAAATTTAAATAGCTCTTTTGTTTTTGCAGAAAAAGGTTATTGTGGACTTCATGAGTTCCAGAACAGCAAGTGTTGATCAATACATTGCAAATTTAAATTTAAAATAAAACCAAAAAATATAATCGAGCCCTCAAAATAAAATGAAATGCAACGAATAGAAATCCAATCCCCCCCACAAAAAAATCTATGCTTCCAATCAGCCCTGCTTCACAAACTTCCCATGAAAAACCCAAACCTCCCTCTAAAGGTCACCTGTCCTAATCAGACCCTCATGCACTGCGAAGTGAGTTCAGCCGCAACCGTGTGCGAGACACCTGTAGAAACTATTCAACTACGGGATTAGACTCAAGTACTTGAGCGGTGAACAACTGTCTGTCTCCATCAGGGCAGAAGCACTTTAACCTCGTACCACCAGCTTTCCACAACCAAGGAAGCTTTCACCTCTAAAGGCCCGTCCTCAGCATCCGCTGGCTCTTGCTTTCTCTGAGGGGGGAAGGGGAGGGACCCCGTCGAGTCTGTACCAACCAGAGCGTAAGACATCGCTCCCTCGCTCTGTCTCCATGGAAACGCCAGCCATCCTTGAAATAAACCTGCCGCCGCCGCCGCCAGCCCCCCTTCCCTCTCCTCTGATGTGACTGTGTTTCAATTTGCCTTTGTTTCTGTCTCTCTTCTGGCCAATCTCCCTCTCACACACCTGTGTTTGTTCTCCTTCAGACCATTTTCTCTCTCTTTCCATCACGTTGTACACATTTTTGCATTCACTGATATTCCTAAAGATGCATATGCATCTCATATTGTTCAGCAGGCATACTGAAGTGTATATCTATATATACTTACTATAAGTGTGTGTGTATGTGTGTGTTTGTTTGTGTGTATATATATATATATTAGTGCTGGGCAAAGATTAATCTAGATTAATCGCATCCAAAATAAAAGTTTGTGTTTCCATAATATATGTGTGTGTACTGTGGATAATTATTTTGTATATGTAAATACACACACATGCTTGTATATATTTAAGAAATATTTGCATTTATATACTGTGTATATATTTATATATAATTTATATTATATATAAATATTAATATTTTATATATAAATAACAGATTTTTCTTAAATATATACATGCACGTGTGTGTATTTATATATAGAAACTTATTATACACAGTACACACACATATATTATGGAAACACAAACTTTTATTTTGGATGCGATTAATCTAGATTAATCTTTGCCCAGCACTAATATATATTTACACACACAAACTATAACAATAGCTATTAATAACTCAAATGTAAAAATACTTTGCTCTTTGCAAAAAAAATAAAAAGGCTGGTGCGATTAATTTTATATTATAAATGAATTAAAGTGTGATTATTAATAATGCAATTATGATGTAAATCACAATGTAAGAACAATAGTCAGACACTGGATTGGGAGTTACTCAAATTGTACATTATAAAATATATATTTTGGTACATCCCACAAGAACTTGTCCAGATCATATTTTATCGAAAATGTAAAAAAATATATATATATAATTGCATGAAGTGCAAAAAAAAAAATCTCAATTCACCAGCCATCACTAGGTATTCAAAACATTGAATCTGTACACTTCCCGGTTCGCTGTTCCATGTTTCTTGTGTTTCTATAAAGTTCCTCGACTGGTTTTGTATAATTCTGTACAGCTCAGTTCCTCACAATTCATTGCTTTGCATGTGTTTTATCTGAGTAGTGCCGTGATGAAGACTGACCTCTGTGAGTCGGGCTGTGAGATGGTGTTGACGATGGCCTCCACAGCCGTATCGAACAGCTCCGGATCTGCCAGCGCCGTGAAGCTGGCCTCGACCAATCCCTCGCTCTCGTTCAGAGGAACGTCCAGCAGAACCCAGCTCGACAGACACTTGAGCACGCGGGCTTTGACCAGCGGAGGCGAGTCCGGCTGCCGTAACAGCTGCTGGAGGAGCGGGTAGACGGCCACCCACTCGCGGCCCAGAGCGCCCCTCACCTGACCCTTCCGGTACTGCGGCAGCCGGCTGGTCTGAAACTCCTCCGGGAGGACCGTGAGGAGCTCCAACAGGGCCAAGCAGCGAGCGCGCCCGTCCACCTCGCCTCCTTCTTCCTGAAACATGCGCACCATTTCCGTCACGGCCCCCGGCCACGCCTCGGGCATCATGTTGAGGGCGAGGGACGCTAGAGCCACACACAGGCGGGTAAGGACGATCTTAGAGCCGGACGCGAAGCGAGCGATCTGAGAAAACAGCTGGGTTTTGAGCGAGTCGTACTGCTCGGCGGGGATGTCGCCCCAGTAGCGGGAAATCTTGGTATGGAGGGCGCTGGCGCCGAAGTATTGGATCTCTGGAACCTGCGGAGAAGAAGGAAGACATGCAGTTTTTAATTGCGTGGTTTTTATTAATAGACTCCTTGAAGAAGAAATCAGATGAAATGTGCACAGAGCATAAAGTCTTCTTGCATCATTAGTCGGCGACACAAAGTTTGTGATGATCAGTGCTTCTCAACTGGTGTGTCGCAACTCGCAAGCAAAACTTTTTGGCTTATTTTCATAATTTAATAACATGTTCCACTGTATCCACATTATTCCTACGCCCCATGACGCTTTGCGCCAATTATTGGTGTAACTTCCGTTAAGCTGTAAACAACAATCAGTGAAAAGACTCACTTTATGAACGCAATATGTTTAAAAAGTGTCATAATGAGATGACATAAATCTACTCACCCTTCAACCATCGAACATTAAAAGGAAATTTAAAAGTGTAAAAGCATCAACAAGGTATTTCAACAGACCAAATAACCCCAAAAGCGCCTTAATCAAAAATGTTCATTAACTTCAGCATTACGTGATACTATTTCAAAGTGATTTCCGTCATTTTGACAGATTATTAATTGCATTTACCTGTGAAAACAAACCTGGAAAGAGACGTGAGGATTTGAGGAGAATAACGAGAGATTATTCGTGCATTCAGTGAAGTATGCTAATTAAATTCGGGAGAACAGACCACAAATGTGCAGTATATGTTTTCCTTTTTCATCCTTTTATAGCGGATTGCAAACGGAAAAAAGAAAATAATCACAAGAAAAAGAAAGCAGCGACTGAAAAGAGCTCTTGCCATCGATGTTCTTGTTATAACATGTCACGTTAAAATACCAAGTTTGACTTTATTCTCATGATGTCTGAAAATAAATCATGAAGGAGAATTGACAGCTCATCATCGTAAAACTGACGGATCAGCTTTATTTGTAGGGCAACCGTATGATTTGAAATGATTCGTTTTTGAATGGAAGTTCCCCAAACCGGAAGTGCCACCCATGATTCAAAACGCAGAAAGGTCGTCAGGAATAAGGTGGATATGTAAAAGGGGTAACGGATCGTTGATGATCCGTACAGACTGGCCCCACGGTTTGGCATGCATGTGTAAAGATTAATTGTTAAGTTTACCCATCATAGAGTGGAAGTTTATCATTTGCACATGTTTCTAAGTCTTGCCAATTTAAACATTCAAATTATTTTAAAACATTCGAGCGGACACTAGAGCGGCACGATACAGAATAATTTACTAGAGGCTCTGACAAAATGTTAATGGCTGCAGTCTGTTCAAAATGTTTAATTCTTTGAAAAAATCAGTTTGAATGAATGATTCAATGACTCAATCAAAAATACTTCACTCGTTTCATTGCTGGATGAATCAGCATTTTTGAATGAATCTCTTAAATTAAGGATTCAATTACATACATTAATATAAAAAAACAAAGCTAAATAATTGTGTAAAGGAAGGAGAAAACTAATGTCACTTGAAGATACCTAAATTCAACAGATAAACATGTAACCTTTAGAGGTTGTGTGACCTTTGACCTTTACAGGGGTGACATGGCCTCATCCTCAAAAATACTTGACTCAAAGTAAAAGAAAATACGAAAATCATGTTAGGGAGTAAACATGACCCAGTTCTTATCAGAATTCATGATAATAAACCAAAGAACCTTCTTTGTTTGAATATATTGAATCCTGTAAAGAACTGGGTCATATTTCACTCAGAAATCACATTAAGAAATCAAATCAAAAGAAAATGTATTTTGCATGTATTTTTAGCCTTTTTTGTTGCATTATGATGTTATTTCCATGACAATTAAACACATTTTTTGGTCCCTCCATTTTCATTACTGTGATACAAAAAAAGATACATTCTCATTATAAAACATTAATGATGTTTAAATGGCAAACCATTTTACGAGGGGATGGAAAGTTGTGAAGTCACAATGCAAATGAATTCTTTATGCAAAACATACAGGTGAAACTCGGAAAATGTTAATATCGTGCAAAAGTTCATTTATTTCAGTAATTCAAGTTAAAAGGTGAAACTAATATATTATATAGACTCATTACATGCAAAGTGAGATATTTCAAGCTTTTATTTGTTATATTTTTGATGAGTATGGCTTACAGCTTATGAAAACCTTTTCACAATATTCAAATTTTGCATTTTGGGTTTTCATAAGCTGTAAGCCATAATCATCAAAAATATAACAAATAAAAGCTTGAAATATCTCACTTTGCATGTAATGAGTCTATATAATATATTAGTTTCACCTTTTAACTTGAATTATATTCAGTGAATTACTGAAATAAATGAACTTTTGCACGATATTCTAATTTTTCCAGTTTCACCAGTAATTACTTATTTTTTGCAAATCTTGGGATGAAATATAACTCAATTTTGAGTTAATTTTGTCAAATGAAACAGAAATAGAAAACTGAGGTTGAGATGTGTAGTTCAGTTGATGCAACGGCAGCTCCTGCAATGCAACTGCCAGAAATAGTAAAGGTCATTGTGAAACAGCATTCCCAACCCATTTAACTCGGGTATAAAGGACAAGCACAGATGGGAAAAAAAGAGGGAATGACAGTGCAACAAAGAGAACGGGATGTCCTTACCTTCTCTGGTCTCAGTAAAACCCAACAGAACTGCCAGGCCTGAGGAGACACTTGAGCTTGCATCAGCCATTTCTGAGCCAGATTCTTATTCTCAATGTTAGGATCATAATAGAGCTGATGCAGGGCCTGAGAGAGAGGGGGAGAGAGAGAGAGAGACAGTTTTAGACTGTGATACATTGCACTCTGGCCATTATGGAGCACATGGATACAATCTAATAATGCTTTATTAACCCCAGGGTTCCTGCGAGGCAGTTTAGCAGACACATATATGAAAGTGTGTGCTCTTAAAGTGAATCTACGGGTCTCAACTGCTGATGCATGTGCCTTCATTTCTGCAAGTAAAGCGTTTAATATGGTGGGAGGGCAAATAACACAGCGAATTATGACATGTTCATTCAAAAATAACAGGGATTTATTAAAGCTTCTATGTTTACCACGAAAATATAGTTTCAAAATTAAATAGTCAGCACGCACGCACGCACACGTTTAAAAAGTTTGCGGTCGGTAAAAATGTTTTTTAAAGAAGTCTCTTCTGCTCACCAAGGCTGTATTTTATTTGATCAAAAATACAGTAAAAACAGTAATATTGTGAAATATTACTACAATTTAAAAGAACTGTTTTCTATTTGAATATATTTTTTAAATGGTAATTTATTCTTGTGATGCAAAGCTGAATTTTCAGTCTTCAGTGTCACACGATCTTTCAGAAATATTTGTGTGGAAATCATGACACATGAAGATTGTTTGATTGATAGAAAGTTTAAAAGAACAGCATTTATTTCATTATGAATGTTTCAACTGCTACTTTTGGTCAATTTAATGCATCCTTGCTGTATATATAAAAAAATCTTACTGATCTTGATATATTATTAGCCAAAACATCTATTTTTATGATTTAGTCTAAATACTAATATGTGACCCTGGACCACAAAACCAGTCACATGGGTTTATTTTTATACTGAAAGCTGAATAAATAAGCTTTCCACTGATGTATGGTTTGTTAGGATAGGACAATATTTGGTCGAGAAACAACTATTGAAAATCTGGAATCTGAGGGAGCAAAAAATTCGAAACCTTGAGAAAATCTTCTTTAAAGTTGTGCATTTATGTTCACGATTGTGCTGCATTCACTCACAAAAATACATGTTTTATATATTTACGGTAGGAAATTTACAAAATATCTTCATGGAACATGATCTTTACTTAATATCCTCATGATTTTTGGCATAAAATTAAAATTAATTTTGACCCACACAATGCATTGTTGGCTATTGCCACAAATATACCCGTGCGACATGTGACTGGTTTTGTGATCCAGGGTCACCCTATCATAAAATATAAAAATCAAATACGATCAGAGAGGAATTAGACTGTGTGTGTGTGTGTGTGACAGTAGACAGTACATTAGAAACCCCATGAGAGAAAGCCATCTGTCAGAGTAAACCTGGTGACATGATGATACCAACTGTGTGCAATCAAGATTTGAGTGAGTGCTATTAGCTGCAGATGCTAAAATGGTTAAAAATAAATATGGTATAAATGGGTGTTCAAGCACATGGCTACATCTTTTGAAATGTTTCTATGGCAACCATCTATTCTGCACAAACTCATTCTTAAAGACCAGCGCTCAATGACTTTGGTCCATTGACATGGTTACCGCATTCGATCTTGCCTGTGTGTGTGTGTGTGTGTGTGTGTGTGTGTGTGTGTGTGTGTGTGTGTGCGATGACTCCCTCATTCTGCAGGATCCATTTTACCCAGACATCTATTAATCACTCGTTTAATCTGACTCTATGAGCTGCGCTACAGGCATTGTCTGCACTACTATCAGTATAAATTCTGTTCCCCATTCTGGCCAGCATCAAGCTTTTTAAAAAAAGAAGCTAAAGTACCTCAGAATGATCCCATGCGACACATGTCGTATATTCCAAGTGTCATGGGGGTTTACGATATGACATTTAATGTATTTTTTAATGAAATTCCTGACCTTGGCCGTAGGGGAGTGCGATATATCGTCTACAATACTATTGTGATTGTTGTTTTAACGATGTGCAATCTGACATTATCAAGTGTGTGTCCCTCACTTTACAAAAACACATCATGCACTACGTGATGTAGTCTAGTAGGTTAGACTAGCACGCATGCTTTCACTGTGTGATTTAAAATGCATTTAGAAAGCCCCAAATATTCAAGATAAGGGGGTAAAAAAAAATACCTCTGTATGTCTTTTATATTTATATAATTTAATATAGTTAATCAATATCACACAAAGAGTGGCATTTTTTCTCCAAATATCAGCAGGAGTACAAATGTGATATTGATTTTATACAACAGTTTAATAAACAAAAGTGACTTAAAGGGATAGTTCACTTTAAAATTAAAATTCTGTCATAATTTACTCACCCTCAAGTTGTTTCAAACCTGTATTAATTTATTTCTTCTGCTGAACACAAAGAAAGATATTTTGAAGAATGTCAGTAACCAAACAGTAGTCTGTACCCATTGACTTCCATAGTAGGAAAAAAAAATACTAAAAAAAGACATTCTTCAAAATATCTTTCTTTGTGTTCAGCAGAAGAAATAAATTAATACAGGTTTGAAACAACTTGAGGGTGAGTAAATGATGACAGAATTTTAATTTTAAAGTGAACTATCCCTTTAAGGTCCTTGCACACTGAGTCCGAAATGCTCGTCCAAAATTTCTGCACGTTAAAAAATTAAAGTTATTCTAATCACGCTTACACACACTGGATCGGGTTCGACTTTCTGCTGGGGTTTTTCACATCCGTAGCAAGCATTTTGAATTTAGAGACACCGAATGACAAATACGAAAAAACACATTATGTAAATTTACGTTTACACGTAGCCGGTTATTTTCATAAACGGACATTTCACCCCTCTCCGTTTTCAGAAAAGTCTTCGTTTACACGAACCCGTGTATATGCCGTCAAGAGCATGCCAAACCTGTAGGTGGCAGTGTAACGAGAAGCTCAAGCCCACGTTAGCCAATCAGAATCCCGAAAATATAGGTCGCACTTTTGACGCAGTGCAAGTTCTGTCGCATACTGTGACGTCGACTGCCTAAAACTCAGTTTTTCTCAGTTTACATGCAAACGTGAAAACGGAGTTTTCCAAAATCTCCACTCTGGCCGGAGTTTTTAGAAAGAATCGTTTTCAGAGGAGAATTCTCCGTTTGCGTGTAAACGAGGGGCACAACCGAAGGGAAATGTCTCCGTTTTTCAAAATAACCATGTACGTGTAAACGGGGCCTCAGTGTGCAAGGACCTTTAGGCTACATTTTAGACACAGTATTGCCTGTTTTTGCTATTTTGCAAACAAAAACAGTTCCAAACAAACTACAAGACACAGGACTGTTTTGAGACTATGAGCAACACATATCGGCGTTTCGTGAACGAATCGTTTGAATGTCCTTGCTACTTGCTACTAAGGGTCTCAAATATAGTGAATATAATGAAAAACATAATGAATTTCAAACCTGAACCAAACATATTTGTATTCAAAGATCAACAGTCTGTCATTAGTCTTTAGTCAGCCACAAAAAAAAAAAACATTAAAATTGGGTTGGGGTTCCAGTACACCAGCCATGTCAATGAAACTAATTCATGAAAATTAGCTTATCTAAATTTGCACTTACAGTATATTAGTAGAAATAAAAAAATTAACAAAAGATGCTACAGCCAATGAGCAGCCGGCGGCGGAGGCTAGCTGCAGGACGACTCAACCTCCACGGACAGTTTTTAATGTTTTATCAGACAATAACTACTCAAGATTTTGCTTTAGTATAATTTTCAGGAGAATTAGGGTCGGATTCGGGATACAGGACAACAGCTTAGATTTCGGGACGTCTGGTCACCCTAATCTCAAACCAAACTCTGAGGCCCTGTCCCAAATGGCACACTTCATACACACATTGGGTCTTGTGAACGCTCTGCAGAAGACTTCTTCCCGACATTCAAAGCAGCGTTACGTGACGAAAGTACGGACTCATAGGAAGACTGCAAGTGTTTAGGGTGCCATTTGGGACAGGGCCTGTGTGTCTTTCAAAGTTTTGAGAACCATAGACTTGGGCTGTCACTTTACATTCAAAAAGAAACACAAGTTTCGAAAACGAAAATAGGGAATCGATTTTAACGGCCTTCTCTCGGAGCGCGTCACGATACGCCCGCAGCGAACGCGCGTCACACAGCAACTGCAGGCTCTGCCAAACACACATAACAGCAAATTAGGCTATACTTCAGCATAATGTGTCTTTTTACAACAATGAGTCTCATGCATACAGATACAGATTCAGGCTACAGTCGCCTACGTAGGTGAAATTTGTTTGACATTTTTAATCGTAAACACAGCCATGTTGAATCCTCCAGTAATGTTTTTCATTGATGTTATGGCAGTCCACTCTGCTTATTGTTTTTCGAGAATGTTGCACTCCGGTTTGTCATTGTCCACGAAACTTCACGCCAATAAATCATCAGAAATATTGCTGACTTGTGCGTCTCAAGCGCCCTCTTTACGTTCGTCTTAAAGGAACACTCCACTTTTTTTGGAAATAGGCTCATTTCCCAACTCCCCTAGAGTTAAACAGTTTTACCGTTTTTAAATGCATTCAGCCGATCTCCGGGTCTGGCGGTAGCACTTTTAGCATAGCTTAGCATAGATAATTGAATCTGATTAGACCGTTAGCATCTCTATATTTCTATATTTTCTATATTTTTCCTATTTAAAACTTGACTCTTCTGTACTTACATCGTGTACTAAGGCCGACGGAAAATAAAAAGTTGTGATTTTCTAGGCCAATATGACTAGGAACTATTCTCTCGTTCCTGCGTAATAATGAAGGAACTGCCGGACCAGCAGCGCAATGATATTATGCAGAGCCTGAAAATAGTCCCCAGCTCGTTAACTTCCAACGTCACCGGCACTAAGTTTGTAATATCATTGCGCCTGTTGGTACGGCAGCAGTTCCTTGATTATTATGCAGGATTATTACAAAGTTCCTAGTCATTTTGGCAAGTTGGAAAATGAGCCTATTTCCAAAAAAAAAAGTGGAGTGTTCCTGACCTTTAATGCCTGTTAGTTGTCTGTGGATTGGCCTATACTTGGTGTTGAAAATGGAAACGTCTTTAGACATGGAAAATCGATTTTACAATTGATTCAATGAACACTTATGTCTCAAAATGTTCTCACAAAAGTGACAGCCCAACCATAGACCAGCTTCAGAGCAGCGCCATGACAGGTATGAAAGCGAGGCTGTGAGGGATAGACTTACCGAATGTTAATGGCATCCGCTGTAAAAAGCTGTATAAAGATCACTAATGTAATTTTCCACAGCTCATGGTGTCTGGGGTTATTTGTCTACTGAAATCTCTCTGAAAGATATTTTTGCTGTGTTGCAAAAACACAATGAATAACAGTACGAACCCACTGGAGAGATGTTTGTCTTTCCCTCACAGCCTCGCTTTCATTCCCGTTAAAAATGAAAGATGGCGCTGCTGTGAGTGTGACTAAGGTCGATGTCATTGCACAATTCATTGACTCGCTCTTCCTCAGAAAACTCAGCTTAATACTTTGTAAACACGACTTGTTTCCCAGTGGACTATTCAAAACCTGTTCATCCTGAATCCCCAAAACTGCATAAATCCAGAAATTTGACGATTTTTGGGATCGTGTTCAACAGCCCATCTGGAGTAATCAGGAACGGTTGTTCTTCTGACATCATCAGCCATGTGTTTGTGAATTTTCAATCCCTGAATTTTTGTGACTCATATCCATTGAGTCAGAAGTAGATAATCAAGTAAACAAAATAAACACTTGATATTCCAGTAATGATGAGAGACACACTACAGCAAATTGTTACACATGTCACAAACAGCTGAAATTATCACATTATGAGATTTTGACCTTCCAGCACTAATAGATCAGACGAGTGTGTGTGTGTGTGTGTGTGTGTGTGTGTGAGAGTGTGTGTGTGTGTGTGTGTGAGAGAGAGAGAGAGAGAGAGAGAGAGAGAGAGAGAGAGAGAGTGAGTGAGTGAGTGAGTGAGTGAGTGAGTGTGAGTGAGAGTCTGAGTGTGTGTGTGTGTGTGTGTGTGTGTGTGTGTGTGTGTGTGTGTGTGTGTGTGTGTGTGTGTGTGTGTGTGTGTGTGTGTGTGTGTGTGTGTGAGAATCACAGTCAATGGTTAGAAAAACATATCAGGTTACCCCAACAACCGAATCCCTGTACACAAGCCGAGAGATATAATTAGCAATGCTAACGGTCGAGCCAATCAAGACACAATAGTGGAACATGACAACACTTGCAGACACACACTCCACATGTCCCGAGTGACACACACATTCACAAGTCAAACATCTCTCAGTCTGATCATCTCCAGCAAATATGAAGTTTCCTGTGATTAATTGAACAGCAATAGTTGAGCCCTGATAACAAACAAACAAACAACAAATCACGCAGTCAGAATTATTTTGTTTGTAACTGACATGAACATTTCCCATTTTTCTGCATAATGACCCGCTCTTCTCTGCAGATGGTTACGCCTGACCATCACACCGCCGAGAACAATGCACAATAAACACACACAACGACCTCTGTGTGCGTCGCCTGCTGTGCAGCAACAAGACTGAGAGAATAACGTGAAGGAATGACCGAGACCGTGACGTCCTGATACAGAGCTATTGCACATCTTCCATGAAGAGGCAGAAATTAATTTTTTTATCCATCTATCTGACAGCGAGTTCCAACAATCATCACATGAACGCATTTGCTGTCAGCAGCACTTCAGAAAACAACAGCCAAAATTCATTATCATAAATTAAAGTAGTAATTTTCTTACATATTTGAGAAAACTCTACCTGAAGAAACTCAGGAATTAAATCAGTAATGCTCACTACAGATTTTGGCAATCCTATAATAATAAGATCATTACAAATCACACTGGATCTAATAAACTTGGGTACGGCATGTTTGTAGACTGTACGATGATGACACTTATTGAATCATATGACGCTAGTTAGCATAGAAGAATAAAACGTCATCAGTGCTAGTGGTAAACAAACTTTGGCGATTATGGTTTTTATGTGCACTGAAGAAAAAAATAAAAGAGGATGAAGTGAAACGTCATGACTAGAGAAGAGAGGCTGACTTGGCATGCCAATTTTGCAAATGGAGCTTGAGGAAAGTAGTTTTAAGTTTTAGCGCCATGTTGCGTTGATCAATTCACCATTTCATGTTGTAGTTTTATTGGCTAGTCAGTAGATTTAGGTCGTAGCAGCAAACATTGTGAGATGATCATGCTAAATTTTTGACACTGTCAGAAAAGAATCGCAGGCAATCTATGGTAGCAAGACCGTGACAACGACCGTCTTTGAGCCTCTCTCACTGTACGACGTAGGACCAGGGTTTAGTAGACACAACCACAGAAATCGGTCATCTTTCGTTAGCCCTCCTACGTACTTCCGCTCAATTTTAATTTTCCTTCAGTACTACGTCTGGGATTGTGGTGTATTCTTGGGTTTTATCCAGTCAATTTTTTACCGGTCCAATCAGCGAACAGAGGAAGTGTCTGAGAACGATGACGTTGTGCGCTAGTTTGAGTCGTCATACGTCACGACCAAACATTAGCGATTGGTTACGGCAGATCCAGAGTGGCTCTGGGCAGATCCAATAGTTTTAAACTTCAACAGAGTACCGCCCTCAAGGAAGTTAGCGCTTGTCAATGGAGAGTGGCCAGACTCTCTGTACAAATGAAATGTACGCGTACGAGAGTCTGGTAGAACCAGGCTAATCTTTCGTCTAGGACAGGCCAAAAATCGCAAAATGTGTACCAGGCAACAGACGTAAAGGACTAAAACTAAAATAAATCATATTTATTTTAAACAAAACAAATCGTACAGTTTGCATCCGGCTTTAGCCAACTTGACAGGTCATATAACACACGTTTTTTTTTTTTTTTTTTTTTTTTTTACAAACGTTCAATAACTGTGTGTGTGTGTGTGTGTGTGTGTGTGTGTGTGTGTGTGTGTGTGTGTGTGTGTGTGTGTGTGTGTGTGTGTGTGTGTGGTGCGTATACATTAGCGACGCATCGATATGAACATTTTGTCCGATACCTTTAATTCTTTATATTTGAAAACCGATAACCGCTATATTGGCCGATAAATCTAAATCCAAATTTTTATATAATTTTTGAGAGCCTGATTACAAAAACAATAGTAGGCTATCATCATTAAAAGGCATGTCCCAAGCATGACGTTCTCATTATAATTTAATGTAGCGTATATGACAGACCTGCGCTGTACATGTTGCAATGTATTTTCCTTTTTGAAGTGATTCCAATCATATTTCAAGCAATTTAAAACCATCAAGGTGAACAGTGCGCATCTGAAGTTTACAGCTTAAGGAAATAATTAATTATTTATCGGCTTTAATATATCGGCCAAATTTCTTATGGGGCGATAATGAAAACATTTAAAATTACTATAACACATCGGCCGATACCTACGGTGGCCAATCTATACTACTAGATACATAAATGACCTTGATATTTTAAATGGATGATGTATTAAGTTAACCATAAGTGTGTTGACAAAAAAATTTATGTAACATTTCTCCTTTTAAACCCTCCTGAATATCTATCCCTAAAGACTTCCACTGTGAATGCAGTACTGTACACAAACTGAAGGATGACTGGAAATTATTTTCAGCAGCTAAAACAAAAAAACGCCATGTTTGCTGTAAATGGGATCAAACGCTATAACAACTATGAGTGTATGCATCGCATGAGCAGAACAAAGCGTTTGTTTTGGGGCTGACAGCGACTGTCAAGGATAAAGATGAGAAACCTCCACCAGGCAGAGATGAGACGGACGGGACACCACCCGCTCTCCTCATCCTCATCCTCACAGATGGATCGATACGGCTCTCTTTTCTCTAATCTAATCTGATGATGAACAGGAGTTTCACGATTGTAACCCGATCATCTGAGATCAGCTGCATTACAATCAGACATACAGAAATAATTAAGCTCAGAAATAGACAGAGGCTACGTGCAGCAACAAAAGTTGTCAAAAATAGAAAGCAAATTTAAGCAAGAACAACCAATCACATTTTTTTTGCACTGACGCTGACAGACACTACATGGGTGAATCCCACAACACCTGTCAAAAAGATAATCTTGCCATATTTCACCATAAAATCAAAAGAAAGTAATAGGAAATTATATTTTACTGCTTAAAGAACATTACGTCTTTTTAAAACCTTTATTATTTTGATCAACGGCGTATCGTTTTCATGACAATTCAGCACATTAAACCCCACAATCTCTTTAATAAATCTAATTCTCATTAATGTAATGGGAGCAATTATGATATATTATTAAATTTTCAGATTATGGAAGTACTGATTTTGATTTATGCTGGTTAAAATAATTACAGCAGAGAGAAACTTATCAAACCGGAGTATTTTGAAAATTACAAACAAATAAATATAACAAAAATCTTAATGGTCCTAAAATAGGATTCAAATTGCTAAATAAAAATAGTTGTTTTTATTCTGGACATGTTCTTTCATCATCCACTTGTACAACAACAGTATACAATATATATATTATATATATACCATATTATATATATAACGTTATATATTGTATATGTATTTGATATTTTGAATATTGTTGTTGGACATTATATAAATCCCAATTACTATTATCATTTCTTGCCAAACATGTATGTTTCAACATTTGAATGTATAACACAATATTTCCAAGTTTTCATTAAGAGTAAATGAACATTAAATAACTTAGAAAAAAAAAAGAGCTACTGACAAAATGATAATAAACGTATTTATTTTACCTTCTCCACGTTTTCCACAGTGAAGTCTGCGGCTGTGTCCGGTTCCATCGCAGTGTTTACTATAACACACACCTCCTCTCGCTCTCTTCAACACAATCTATAATCGTATGTCTTATAAGAGGCCTGTTGATTAATATAATTATTATAATAACGCTGATAAATCTCAATGAGCTGAATTTGATTCGGCCCGGCGCGCGATCAGGCCGGTGCGCGCGAGCTCATGTCTCTCATTCTCATATTTCACTCATGATAAATCTCATTCATATCTCAGATGACCGATAAATATGACCATATGTCTATGTGCTCGCGGGTCTCTGTATGGTCCGGTCTCGGTGATCGGTGTGCGTGTGTCCTCCCTCTACCGTTCTCGTCGGTCTGAGTCTGACTGAACCGATGAATCGATGATTCGACACGCTCTGCACGTGCCCAATCCTTTGCCTTCATTAAAAACAAAAAACAACACTATTCTCAGTTTAGATATGTTTCATATTTATTCCATTGTTTATTTTTTGTATGTGTATTTAAATGTATGCTGCTTTCATATAACAATGGATCGTTTGACTTTGACATGACGTTCGTTTTTAATCAGGCTAAATTTGAATGGCTCTCTAAACGGTCCTTCGCCCTGCATTGTGGGCAATGTAGTTTTAAAGACTGATGCTCATATGCGGTGTCACAGCGACTCTTTGTGGCACTTTTTAAGTTTTCCATAGATTTCATTTTTTGTTAGTGTGCAATAGATGGCGCTCTCGTGCCAATTAAATATATTTACACCATATTTATTTGATTTTTTTTTTTTGCAATATTAACAAACAGAACAATTCTATGTAATTGATGTTTGCTTATAAATAAACAAAAATAGCTTTCATATTAGATAAAAAATTGCGTATTATTTACATTTATTGTTATTTGATCATTTATTTTGTATTGTATGAGAGCACACAGCATTGATAAAGGAAAAAGTTAAATAATTATTATTAATAATTTGTTACATCTATATAGCGTATCTTTATATAGAATATCTTGGGGTACAAAAAAAAGTTGTTATATGTTCATGGAAATGAGTTACAGGAACGCGTCTCGAGCATAGACTGTAAATATAAAAATAGATTAGAAAATAAAACACATGTTTCGAGACGCCTCGTGCGCGCGCTTCACGCGCTCCGCCCACCGCTCAGGCTGGAGCGCGCCGGATCACTTCAGGTCTGGATCTGCTGTGAATGAACTGTTCACTGTTCGGGACTCATCTGATCATCTGACTGGATTCTGTCACGCTGTTGGAAACTGAGAAAAACCCGTTGACATTTAAATTCATCTCTGTCCTCTTCCAGCGCCCATACAGAGGCGTTTAATTGTGACTTTTGTTTCTGTTTTTATGCCTGAAGAAGGAAAGAACGGAAGAAGGACTCGATAATTTTAGGTTAAAGTTAGTTTTCTTGAAGGATATGGGCAGATGTGGAAATGTTGCGTTTTGCGCGATGGTGCTCTTCTACAGTTATTTGATTACAGGTAATAAAAATAATACTATCTATCTATCTATCTATCTATCTATCTATCTATCTATCTATCTATCTATCTATCTATCTATCTATCTATCTATCTAACGTTATCTATCTATCTATCGTTATCTGTATGTAAACAATTATAGTAACGGCAATTGTGAAATGTATTCTGCTGCCACGCGTATCCTGTGTGCAGTCAAATGGTTACGTCTCAAAACCTAGCGAGCTGTCTATCTAGGCAGCCACCGTAGTTCATTTTGGATGCCCCAAAATGTTTTCTAGTTAGGGAGCTCACTATGTTTCGAGACATAGCCTTACATCTTGCGGTGAAGAGACTCATCATGTAACTCTAATTACAGCCTGACACTGGGTTCTGGACAGTAAGACTAACATGATGACTTCATATGAACGCAAACATAAATTGGAATATTTAAATATGCTTTAAATTGGAATATTTAATAAATATTCCAATGCTATGATTTTTTATATGACATTAGTTAAAGCTTTTGCTGTCTATTCATTCAGTTATGTGTTCAGAGTGTTAAAGATCACATGATCACCAGCTTTGTGAAAAGTCACTTAAATTTAATTGTAAATATTCCATTATCAAACATGTACACACACACACACACACACACACACACACACACACGTTTACTATCTAAATAGGGACATTTCATAGACATAATGGTTTCTATACTGTAAACTGTATATTCTCTCCTCTCACTCTAACCCGACCCCTAAAGCGGCCCATCACACAAAACCTTCTGCATTTTTACATAAAAATGTAAAAATACATTTTTACTTTATTTTTATACCAGATTTACAAATGAGGATGTCCCTAAAGAGTTTTTTTGGGAGATTTTGGTTACTTCTGTGTACAAATTTGTCCCCAAAATATAGTTAAGTACCTACTTAAGTACACACACACACACACACGTTTACTTAGCTATCTAAATAGGGACATTTCATAGACATAATGGTTTCTTTACTGCACAAACTGTATATTTTATCCCCTCACACTAACCCGACCCCTAAACCTACCCATCACACAAAACTTAAAACTTTAATTACTTTATTTTTATAGGCCTACCCACACAATCATGCTCATAAGGGCAGAAATGCTTAAAATATATATTTCTCTCTCCCAGCACTGGCACAGAGAGCATCATGGGAATGCTGTTAAACCACACATACTGTGTCTCTCAATCCCAGAATGCTTTCATTTATAGCCCGTGTTTGTAATTAAGGGTCATGCAGCGGTGTATTTCAGTCCGATTGTATTGCAGAAGGCCTGTTGATGTACACCCAGCTCTTCTCACAGAACGGCCTGTAGTCCTCCGAGGATGACTGAGTGAGAGTGAGATTGTTCAGGACGCGCCGCTGAACAATCGTGGTGTATTTTTAGAGCGTTTCTGTCGCTTGTTCTCTTTGCATTCTGACATCCTGTTCCTCTCACTTTCATCTTGGAACTATTGTAACTTTATTTTTAATTTTTTTTATTCCACATTTGCAGCTTTGACAAACTAGAAAAAAGAAAAATATTCTCTCTTTACTTTAAAATTCAATAACACCTTTCTTTTCTTTTTTGGCCTTCTCACATAAGCCACACTAGCTTACTTGGTAATGTTAAGCAACAGTGAAATATCTTTTAAGTCATTGTTTTAGGCTATACTGTTGTAATGAAGCCTTTGTAATATATTAATTACCAATTGTTACACAATATGTTTATTTATGTATATAGCACAGTTTAATACAACTCACGTTGCCCAAAGTGCTTCACAATCACACACACACACACACACACACACACACACACACACACACACACAAAAAGATAACAGAAATAAACATAGCCACATCACATAGACAATAACCCATTTAAGAAAATAATAATTTAATGTATTCAATTATTTAAATAATGTAATATATTAATGAATACTTCAGTGATTTAGAATAATGATAGATTTTAAATATCCATGATGAAAATGAAAAATGACCTTGTCGCAAACATCTGGTGTTAACAAGCTTCCATGCTATGGTGATAATTGCAATTGTGGCAAACACCACTAATAATATTATTCACCCAGTATGCCATCATCTGTTTCTCACTTGCTCTCCTCTTTCATGTTTCTCACATCTACTTGCTGGGTTTCTCACCTCTGAGATCTGCAAATCTCATCTGTACAGGAGGTTTTTGTTTGACATGTAACTGTGTCTAGAGCTCCTCATAACTGCGGGTGGTTTAAGATCACGGTTAAAATCCCTGATGCAAATATTAAAAAAAATTTGATGCATTGTATTGCTTAGTTTTGACACAGAAGTGACATTTAGTTTAATTTTTGAAGGAATGATCCAGGTTTAATTTGTGCAGCATTTGTGGCACAATGTGCATTACTACAGACTTTTCACACAAAAAAGCAACAAATTGTAGGTACAGTACTTGCAATGGGCGTACGTACATAAGGAAACACAGTAAACGTTAAAATACTGTAATTCAATCTAGATCACAAGACTGAAGCATCCAATATGTCTAAAGTTACAAGCGTGTAAACATAGACAATGATGAGCAGGAACTAGTGAAGAATGACTGGAAGATGACAATGATTTAAAGGACTCTACAGCTCAAATAACACAGTTTTGCATTCAAAAATAATATCAGTGCTTAAAAAAAAAACATGACTTGATTATTTACCAGATTTTACGAGTTATTTTGCGCTAATCGGACACATGTAGAGTTTACCTGTTATGTTCCTTTCGAATCCTTTGTGGAAAAAAAGTAAAGTTTGTTCTGTGTATTGCTGTACCATTCTCTGATATAATGCGAGTTGTGTTTATATCGCACACACAGGGCTTGAATTGAAGATGTGTGTCTTGAGACAAAAATAAACTGAGAGAGAGAGAGAGAGAGAGAGAGAGAGAGAGAGAGAGAGAGAGAGAGAGAGTAAATCTGAAAAGGCCATAGACAGTCTTTATGTAGCATTGTGATAAACCTGTTCTGTTTGATGCTGATCAGGCCATTTTCATGCTGTGGACTGGCGTATTTTTCCCAATAAAAGAACAAAATAAACTGCTGAATCATGCTCTGAATCACACTCCCAAAATATCCCCCGGAGTCGTCGTACAGGCTCATTCCCCTCGCGAGCGTTTGTGTGGTTCGTGACGTGGGGTGGCAGTCGATCAGAACAGGGGTGTTATTGAGGAGCTCAGCCAAAAGAAATCCTGTGAAGTGGCAGGGTGTGGTGGTGCACGAAACCCTTAAAAAAACCTCCCTCAGGATTCTGGGTAATGACCCGCAAACAGTGTGTGTGTGTGTGTGTGTGTGTCAGCGAGTGAGACTGAGATTAGGGATCCAATAATAGCTCAATGTTAAAGGAAGTCTCTTGAGTCAAATAATGATGCACAGATAATAGCCAGCAAGCATATACAACAAATAATGATCTTTTTATTTATGATTGATAAACAATATTTTAAATCTGTTCAAAACAATGCTCTGGCAACTACCCACAACATACTAGCATCATACCAGTGATCAAACATCATATAAAACTAGTTCAAAATACTGTCAATTCATGTTTCTAGTTAAATCAGCAGTGTTGTATTAGTTATTTATATACTATTATAATACACTGATTTTTTTGTTGTTGGTGTAGATACAACTCAAATTGTAATTTCATAATTAATGAAAAAGCAACTAACACATTAAACATGAAATTCAGAAAATTTCCTGAAAAAACATCTTCCAATAATCTCTGTTCTATTTTACAACTTTAAAAAATATGCTTACAGTGTATTTAGTAATATTTTTATTTTAAGTTTTAGTCATTTGCTTGTTTTTGTCGCTTTATTTTTTCTCTCCAATATTTCTATTTTAGCTTTTAATTTTGTTTTTAGATACTTTTAATAATTCAACATTTTATTTCAGATGCCAGTGTTGCTTAATTAAATGATTGAATTAATTATTAACACTTTTCATCAGACAGAAGAGGTTTAAATATTCCCTCTGATTTGGCGGAGACATTCTCTCATTTTTAATTCATGATAATACCCACTTTCGTTTAAATATGCTGATTACTTTGAATAATTTAAGTCACAGGCTGAAATTTCCCCTAGTTCTGTGTTCCTGATTCATACATCACCTGTGTCCTCGTTGTCCTCCTGTCTTCAGGTGATCACCGCTGCGTGTCGTCTGCGGGTTATGTGTCCTCATCATCACCTCGCACCTCTGTGACGATTAGAGACGGCGTTCCTGACGTCAGCATGAGCTCGTCCCCGCAGCCCGAGACTCCCAGCGGGAATGAGACACAGTCCTTGACTAACCAAAGCAGCAGCACTGAGCCCACGCCTCACACAGGCTCGACGGCAGGTACAACATTCATTCATCTGGGGGTTTTAATCAGAGATTAACATTGCCGTCGAAACCCCAATCTGATAGGCTTTAGCCGAGTTCCTAGACTGCAACAACAAGCGCTTGTGAGAGAGAACTAATCGCTGGATTTGAAACATATTCAGTCTCTAAAATAATCTGTGCACTGTAGGAAAAAACGGGAAAGGTGCTGGTAATTTTCTGCCAGGACATAATCCGTTTATGTTACAGACATTTGCTTTAACCCTAAAACACAACATATGTAATGTATAATTCAAAATGAGTGTAAAAAATCAATACGGAAAATTCCTTCATATTAACAGTGCCCTATTCTTATGGATATTTCCTAAAGTGTACTTAATCCTTTTATTCAGCAGTGTTGTTATTGTTAAAGTCACCCTGTTGTCAATTTTATCCCTTAAAACTCATCTTTGATCACCAAAATTACATATTTAAAAGTTTTTTCCTTGAAAAAAAATCTTCATGCCTTCAAATAGCTTGAATGTAACTACACCTTTGCTTCATTTAGTATACGCGGTCCAAATCATGAGTCATGAGTGGACACGCCCCCTACTGCTGATTGACTGTAGGCTTGTTCGACTTGAACCGGCGCTGCACAGGCCGATCGGTTTATGACATCAAAGTACCGCGAGAACGATTGAAAAGCATAGGAGCCGTCTCCTGCGTTCTCACAGTATTTTGATGTCATTCACCGATCGGTCTGTGCAGCGCCGGTTCAAGTCGAACAAGCCTTCACTCTCTCTCCTTCCCCATCATGAGTGGACCGCCCCCTACTGCTGATTGGCTCACTCTCCTCCCCCATCATGAGTGGACCGCCCCCTACTGCTGATTGGCTCACTCTACTCCCTCATCATGAGTGGACACGCACCCTACTGCTGATTAGCTCACTCTCTCTTCTCCCCATCATGAGTGGGCACGCCCCCTACTGCTGATTGGCTCACTCTCTCTTCTCCCCCATCATGAGTGGACACGCCCCCTACTGCTGATTAGCTCACTCTCTCTTCTCCCCATCATGAGTGGACACGCCCCCTACTGCTGATTGGCTCACTCTCCTCCTCCATCATGAGTGGACCGCCCCCTACTGCTGATTGGCTCACTCTCCTTCACCATCATGAGTGGACCGCCCCCTACTGCTGATTGGCTCACTCTCCTCCCCCATCATGAGTGGACCGCCCCCTACTGCTGATTGGCTCACTCTACTCCCTCATCATGAGTGGACACGCACCCTACTGCTGATTAGCTCACTCTCTCTTCTCCCCATCATGAGTGGGCACGCCCCCTACTGCTGATTGGCTCACTCTCTCTTCTCCCCCATCATGAGTGGACACGCCCCCTACTGCTGATTAGCTCACTCTCTCTTCTCCCCATCATGAGTGGACACGCCCCCTACTGCTGATTGGCTCACTCTCCTCCTCCATCATGAGTGGACCGCCCCCTACTGCTGATTGGCTCACTCTCCTTCACCATCATGAGTGGACCGCCCCCTACTGCTGATTGGCTCACTCTCCTCCCCCATCATGAGTGGACCGCCCCCTACTGCTGATTGGCTCACTCTACTCCCTCATCATGAGTGGACACGCACCCTACTGCTGATTAGCTCACTCTCTCTTCTCCCCATCATGAGTGGGCACGCCCCCTACTGCTGATTGGCTCACTCTCTCTTCTCCCCCATCATGAGTGGACACGCCCCCTACTGCTGATTAGCTCACTCTCTCTTCTCCCCATCATGAGTGGACACGCCCCCTACTGCTGATTGGCTCACTCTCCTCCTCCATCATGAGTGGACCGCCCCCTACTGCTGATTGGCTCACTCTCCTTCACCATCATGAGTGGACCGCCCCCTACTGCTGATTGGCTCACTCTACTCCCCCATCATGAGTGGACACGCCCCCTACTGCTGATTGGCTCACTCTTCTCCCCCATCATGAGTGGACACGCCACCTACTGCTGATTAGCTCACTCTCTCTTCTCCCCATCATGAGTGGGCACGCCCCCTACTGCTGATTGGCTCACTCTCTCTTCTCCCCCATCATGAGTGGACACGCCCCCTACTGCTGATTAGCTCACTCTCTCTTCTCCCCATCATGAGTGGACACGCCCCCTACTGCTGATTGGCTCACTCTCCTCCCCCATCATGAGTGGACACGCCACCTACTGCTGATTGGCTCACTATATCCTCCCCCATCATGGGTGTACACGCCCCCTACTGCTGATTGGCTCACTATATCCTCCCCCATCATGAGTGGACACGCTCCCTACTGCTGATTGGCTCACTATATCCTCCCCCATCATGGGTGTACACGCCCCCTTCTGCTGATTGGCTCACTCTCCTCCCCCATCATGAGTGGACACGCCCCCTACTGCTGATTGGCTCATTCTCTCTTCTCCCCCATCATGAGTGGACACGCCCCCTACTGCTGATTGGCTCACTCTCTCTTCTCCCCATCATGAGTGTACATGCCCCCTACTGCTGATTGGCTCACTCTCCTCCCCCATCGTGAGTGGGCACACCCCCTACTGTGCTGATTGGCTCACTCTCTCTTCTCCCCCATCATGAGTGGACACGCCCCCTACTGCTGATTGGCTCACTCTCTCTTCTCCCCCATCATGAGTGGACACGCCCCCTACTGCTGATTGGCTCACTCTCCTCCCCCATCGTGAGTGGGCACGCCCCCTACTGCTGATTGGCTCACTCTCCTCCCCCATCATGAGTGGACACACCCCCTACTGTGCTGATTGGCTCACTCTCTCTTCTCCCCCATCATGAGTGGACACGCCCCCTACTGCTGATTGGCTCACTCTCTCTTCTCCCCCATCATGAGTGGACACGCCCCCTACTGCTGATTGGCTACTAGTGTGCTGTGCTGCTCGGTCCGATCCACTTTTAACAGTGTTTCTCAGAAATCACATACTGCACCTTTAACTACCACCCCTGACATCAGAAAACAAATACGGTAATTTATCAAAGAATCTTGTGGCTCTGAACTGCAACTGCAATGTAAATGGCATAAAGGGAGGAGTGTGAGAAAGAGAGACCGTGAGTAAATGCAGTGTGAGATCTGACGTGAGAGTGTGAGAGTTTGAATCCTCATGACACACAGCACATACAGCTCAATGCTGTTCACACACACACACACACACACACTCCTCACATGCACAGACACGCACTGTGAATCGATGAAAGATCTCACCAACACACAATTAAAAATGATCCTGCTGCAATCCCGTGGTGTTAAAAAACCCGGTTGTGTTCAGAGGAAATCCTACAAGGAACATTTGGTGTAGAAATAATTTTATTCTTAAAGGGATAGTTCACCCAAAAATGAATATTGTCATTAATTACTCGCCCTCATGTTATTCCAAACCCGTAAAACTTTTAAAATGTAATTTTTTTTCAAATTCAATTTGTTCTTCATATAAAGCGAACATTTTGGACTAAACCGCTCAAATCATATGTTTTAGTTTTACGATCTCTTTATGAACTTTTTGAAGCGTCAATGTCAATTGTGAAATATTTAAAATAACTGATTTCTATTGTAATATATTTGAAAATGTAATTTATATGAATTTTCAGCATCATTACTCTTCAGTCTTCAGTGTCACATGATCCTTCAGAAATCATTCTAATATGATGATTTGCTGCTCAAGAAACATTTCTGAGTATTATCAATGTTGAAATCATTAAAAATCATTGAAATCATTATCAATCTTTTTTTTTTCCAGAATACTTTGATGAATAGACAGGTCAACAGCATTTATTTGAAACAGAAATCTCTTGTAACATTTTAAATGTCTTTTACTGTCACTTTTGATCAATTTAATGCATCCTTGCTGAATTTTTTTGTTTTTGTTTAAACAAATCGTAGTGACCCCACACGTTTGAATGCATGGTTGCATACACTGCAGAAATAGTAGTAGTGTGCTAGATAGTGACATTGTGAACACAGCCCCTCTCTCTCTTTCTCTAAAGAACTCACACATATGTGGCAAACATTCAGTGTTTTCACATTCAGTTCATTGCAAAACAACCAATTCCAGTGGTTCCTCATCTCTGGTTGACAAACACATGCAAATAAACTCAATTTACATGTTCCTGTCATTCCACAAGGAAACAAAGATAATCAAATTATCAAAATAAAAAAAATATATTAACAACTTACTCACTCCACCTCTGAAACAAATGTCCTTTTTCTGACTTCCCATCCCCCATCCGTCATTAAGAGACCACTTTTCACAATACAACCACCTGATGGATTAAAACAAGTCTAACCATGCGATTTATTTGACTCACTGAATATCATGTTTCAATCAGACATAAGTCACAGTGCAGGACTTGGAAATGCTTTTTATCTTGAACAAAGACCAAGGCATCACCAACCAAAGAAACATTGAACATGCAGCCGCTTGTTGGGTCATGTGCTCATGCATTTAACTGTAAAAAGCCCAAGGCTACGTTTCATCTGGCATTATTCAGCTCAGTTTGTATATTTTTAATGATTTCACAACATTTCTGTCAGCGGATCCTTCATATGCTGTCATGTTTGTGTAATTATGCTGAGGGCACCATGGAAACATGGTAATAATTACACTTCTGGCCCACTTGGGACGTCATGCACTCATTTTTGAGTGGGCATCAGTGGCCGTCCTGGCTTACTTTGTGCAATAGACGAGATAAGACACGACCAAAGGGGAAACACACTTTTTAACAACATATTAGTTCTTCATGAAAGTAACAGTGTATAGTTCAGTTTTTTAAACTAGAAATGTACACTTTTATTCAGCAAGTAGCCTATGCATTCAATTGATCAAAAGTGACAGTAAAGACATTTATATTTGTTAGAAAAGATTAAAATTTTAAATAAATGCTGTTCTTTTAAACTTTCTATTCATCAAACAGTCCTGAATTTTTTATTTTATTTTTTATTTTAAAATGTATCTCAGTTTCTAGAAATGTAAAGCAGCACAGATGTTTTCAACATTGATAATAATAATAATAATCAGAAATGTTTCTCGAGCAGCAAATCATCATATTAGAATGATTTCTGAAGGATCATGTGACACTGAAGACTGGAGTAATGATGCTGAAAATTCAGCTTTACATCACAGGAATAAATTACATTTGAAAATATGGACAGAAATCAGTCATTTTAAATTGTAATATTTATCAATATCCGTTTTTACTGTATTTTTCATCAAATAAATGCAGTCCTTATGAGACTTCTTTTTAAAAACGTTAAAATATCTTGTTGATTTATGTCTGTAATATACCGAATTTTAATTACTTTTATTGGAAGTTGCACTCAAATCACTTAGTTTGTGTGTGTTTGCTGTCTTGATGCCATCATGTGTGTCTCACCATCAGGGACGGTGGCGAACTCAACCGCTCCAGCGGAGAACGTCACTTTCTCGGGGAACATCACAGACAGTAGAAATGGGTCTGATGTGTCACCTGTGGATAATCAGACAGCAGTTACCACGGCAGGACCTACAACATCTACTACACCCCTGCCATCAACAACCCATGAGCCCACGAGCACCGTCCACATCATCACCACCTTCCACACTACTCCTCCTGAAACCAGCAGAGCTCCAGAAGTGACGAGCGCTCATCCCAAGTCCTCTCCGACAGCGGCATCATCCGCCTTCCCCACGGTCAACACACAGATGTCAGCGAGCAGCAGTCCCGTCCAGGCCAAAGCCCACGCGGACACACCCTCGGCACTGAACGTCGGAGATGACGGTACGTGAAAACAGTGGCTATTCCTGCTTTTCCTTAAAGGGATAGCTCACCCAAAAATCTAAATGAGCCCATGATTTATTCACCCTGAAGCCATCGTAGGTGTATATGACATTCTTCTTTAAGACGAATACAATCAGAGTTATATATATAAAAAAAAAAAAATCCTGGCTCTTCCAAGCTTTATAATGGGAATAAATATGGATATTTTTCTTACATGAACGCATCGCTTTACTTCAGAAGGCATTTATTAACCCGCCAGAGCAGTGTGGAGAACTTTAATCATGAGTAGATGCGCTTTTATGGACTTTCAAAGACACACACCCTTTCACTGCCATTATAATTTAAAGCTTAGAAGAGCCAGGACATTTTTGAATATAACTCAGATTGTGTTAGTCTGAAAGAAGAATGTCATATACACCTAAGACGGCTTCAGGGTGAGTAAATCATGGGCTCATTTACATTTTTGGGTGAACTATCCCTTTATGGTGTGATCACATTAGCGAAATTGTGCATGCAAAAACATGTCGGGTGTTCACTGTGAAAAGCGCAGTGATGTATGAAGCACCGCTCGCCTCACACAGAAATCACTGTCAAGCCAAGCAGCTTTCTGTTGGCCAGCCGGCGGATCACGTGACCAGCTTGAAATCTGCGTGGGGAACTTTTCCGCCCCTATGCAAAACTCCCAATGATTGCACACATTCCTATTGGAGTAGCTGGATTTCACCTGCCAAATTCTGCTGAGCAAATGTAAATCGGACCGCCTTTTAGAATGCAAAAAAATTGTTTTGTTGGCAAGTATTTTATCTTTATCTATTTATCCCAAATATTCCTAAAAACAAGATAAGTAGTCCTCAGTAGTAAATGCAAGACTTTTTTAGCAAATATGATTTGCATTTATTATATTAAATATATTACACTTACATATATATATGTATATAATATATTTAAATACAAATACACTTAAATATAATGCATTTAATAAATATAATTAGTATAAACTATATTTATCAGTACTTTTCGGTATGAATTATTAAAATGACATATATTACACTTAATATATTTATGTACACATAAATATAATGCATTTATTAAATATGATGTATATATATATATATATATATATATATATATACTTAAACATAATGTCCTTAAAATATAGTAAATACACTTAAATATAATGCATTTATTAAATTAATTAGTATAAACTATATTTATCTGTACTTTTCAGTATGAATTATGAATTATTAATTTTACACTTAATATATTTATGTACACTTACATATAATGTATTTATTAAATATAATTGAATTATAAACTATATTTATCAGTGCTTTTATATATGAATTCTGCATTTATATTTAATTACTCTTGGATCATCCGCCATCTTTGATTTATTTTTTCACTGAGCTTCTTGCATTGCATTCTGGGATTTCCTTCTCAATGAAGGATACTTGCAATGGTACCAAACTGAGCTGTTTTTGAAGGCAGAATAATTAAGTTGCCTATGTTTGTAGCCCACAAAGGCGGCTCACTAGATTCTGACACAGAGCTCATATTATGGATTTTAGCATGACTAGATCCCTGTACCAATCAGCATCCAGGACTGGAACTAACTTATATAATCGCTTCAAAGTTTGAGGTCAGTAAGAGTTTACATATTTCGAAAGAAATTAATACTTTTATTCAGCAAGAATGCATTAAATTTATCAAAAAGTGACAGTAAAGACATTTATATTGTTACAAATAAATTATATATTAAATAAATGAACTTGCGATTCATCAAAGAATCCTGAAAAAAAAAAGTTTCCACAAAAAAACTATTTTTAACATTGATAATAAAGAAATGTTTCTTTATTTAGCAGGAAATCATCATATTAGAATGATTTCTGAAGGATCATGTGACACTAAAGACTGGAGTAATGCTGCTGAAAATTCAGCTTTGATCACAGGAATAAATTACATTTGAAAATATACTCCGTGAAATATTATTACAATTTAAAATAACTGTTTTTAATCTGTTTTTACTGTACTTTTGATCAAATAAATGCAGTTTTGGTGAGCGTGAGCGGCTTATCTTCCTGACCCCGAACGTTTGAACGGTCGTGTAACTACGTCCTGCTTGAGGCTGTTAGCGAGGACCAAAAACACTTTCTGCTGGAAACTTCTCGAGCCCAGTTAGGACGCATTTGGACAGAAAGCCTGCTGTTTGAAAGCAGACATGATTTATTGCTGTGATATGAAACATCACATGGTCATTCATTTTGTTGATGCCTTTGTGACCAAATGCAGCTGCACACACAAATATTTACAGCGCACATCTGCAGTTTTGTTTACCATAATGGCGAGGAGCAAAACAAATCCCCATAAAACTGGATATGAATAGAGGTCTAACAGCAGATAGTCTGATAATGGTACGTTTGGGAAACAAGAGCGCCATTATATCTGTAGAGTAACATCGAGCTCTGAGGGACGCCTGAGGCCCGGGACGTCTTCACGCTGACACAACTGAAGAACACACAGATCTTTGTGGATTCGCCAGGCCTGTGCGTCACTGTAGAAACCATCAAGCACAAAAACACACAATATTTACATATTATGTTATAATTCTTTCTCTCTCTATTTCTCTTGTTTTCTTTCTTCCTGGGATTTCTAGACAATAACAAAGTGTCCACTGACCCGCTCCTGGCTGGACTGGTTTCTGCGTTCGTCGTCGTTGCCGCCATTGTGTCGGTCCTCATATTCCTGAAATTCAGAAACACAAATGACGGCCCACAGTTTCGCAGACTTCAAGATCTCCCCATGGTAGGACTTCAGTTTATTGATTCATTCAACACATTCTACATGAATAAATGGCTAAGCAATTAGCCCCGTCACAGAAGTTCAACACTGACAGGAAAAGGGTCGTTCTCAGGAAAACATTTAGATGTAATTTATATGAATGATATGATATTTTTTCCCTTTAAAAGGATAACTAAACCCCTGGTCAGGGCCTGACTACGTATCTCTCTGTAGGCAAGGGCGTGGTTAGCTGGTACCCTCTTACATCACACGGCACCACAACTGCCAATAGGAAAATTCAACTGCAGTAGCCACCGTTCAACCTGAAGAGGACAGCACTCAGACGTTTTTACACCATATATTGTAGAATTAAAACACTTTATACCCAAATGTCAAAAAAAATACTTGAATGAATGAACAGCATTAATAAAGCCCCAGTCTTACAGATTATTAACTAAAAAAAGTTGTTTTAGGGTTTAGTTACCCTTTAATAAAAAATAAAAAAAGATTGCTGAACTTTAAAGATGTTGTAGTTTCCCCATTTTAGGCTCAAATGTACCAGGACCATAACCGCCATAAATAGATTAACACCAATGGTATTGATTTTAAAGTGCCCCTATTAGTTTGGATATTCATGTAGTGTGTGTGATATCGTTTGTGAATGTAAAAGGTCTGCAAAGATCAAAGTTTTGTCTCTGAAAAGAAAGAACTGATTCTGAACTTCTGAAACGAGTCGTCGGTAATTCCAGTCTCACTTCCTGCAAAAAACATACGTAGGTTTGTAACAAATTTGCATATGGTCTTCATTGGCTGCCCGTGAACAGCGTTTACTTTGACCCTCAAACACTAGTTGTCGCTGAGACTGGAAGAGTTTGGTGTGTGTGTGTCAACATGTTGAGAAGTTTTCACTGCTTGTACTTCGAAAGGATGAGGACTCGCACTCGAATTGATACGGTAAAACAGACGCCATTGTTCCTTTCCGTATCACTGTGTATCAAGCGCTGGGGAAGAGTTGAAATTCAGATGTTGTAATGGACGTTTCGTTTCTAACACGGTGTAAGCTGTAGACCAACAGACTGGGCCGTCTGACCAATCAGAGCAGAGTCGGCTCTAGGAAAGGAGGGGCTTAAGGTCCTTGCACACTGAGTCGGACATTTTCATATGCGTTTTTTTTTTCCGTATTCGTCATTCGGTGGCTCTGAATTGTCAAAACACCATTCAAAAGGCTTGAAAAACGCAGAAAATCAAACCCGATACAAATTTTTTATGACGGATGAAAGTTTCGGAGGCGTGTAAGTGTGTAAGTGACGTGTAAGTGTGATTAGAATAACGTGAGGTTGTATTTATTTTTTAATGTGCGAACATTTCGGACTCTGTGTGCATGGACCCTCAGAGAGACCGAATCTTTAATCGAGCCGTTTCACTGTGAATAAAGAGGTGGTGTGCAATGTTTATTATGAGAGAATTTAAAGGACAAGTTCGGTATTTTACACTTAAAGCCCTGTTTACAGACCGTATCTGATGAAATAGAACGGTTAAGATTAAAATTTGGACACATGCTCCTGTCCCGAGAATTTTAGTTTTATTTAGCGTTTGTGGACCTATTTTGCCAAACGCGTCACACCCAGATTCTTCCGTTGAGAGCTTGAATAATAGACACCAGTTGGTGGCGATAATGCACCTTTGCCGATTGCAAGCAAACCGCTGGCATTTCATTTAATACACAGAAGAAGCAGAAGAAGAAGCGGCGGAGGAATACCGTACCTCACACAGCACATTCAATACAATCAATGGAGGTGGACAAACACTACGATAAAACCTGTTGGAAAGCATCTTTTTCAGCGATTTTTGAGTGCACATACCAGTGAACACCCCTGACCACTCGGTGAGTTTCACGTCTTTGTAAACGAAAGTTTAATGTGTTTTAGGAAGGAATCTGCCAGTGCACATAGACAACCATTGTGGGGGTGAGGGGGGAAAGCTAAATAAAACTAAAATTCTCGGGACAGGAGCATGTGTCCAAATTTTAATCTTAACCGTTCTATTTCATCAGATACAATCTGTAATCAGGGCTTTAAGTGTAAAATACCGAACTTACCCTTTAAGTGTTTTTTGACCTTGGATGCATGTAAACCTTCTGTAGTAGACCTCGGAAACAAAATGAGCAGCCTTTAAAATAGTATAATAGGGGTACTTTAAAAATCTATCTTTTTAATGATGTTACTCCCTTAAATATGGCAGAAATTAACAAAGGTCAGGCTTGAAAAAAAATCAGAAATTTAGCTTTTTTTTCCTATAAAAAAATTATAAATGCATGTTTTAATTTCAAGAAAAGAAACATTTTAAAATTATATTTAACCCATTCATTTCTGCTAATGCTGCTTTTTATATATATAGCCTATATATATATTTTTTAAAGCTACACTGTGTAACTTTTTTAGTTTATTCTTAGCTAAAAACACTTAGTTCTTTCAAAAATATATGTGCTCATTAATGTATATTTACTTCGTTCAAGTAATAAAGTATTCTCGTGAGTGTATAATATGCCATTGAAAATACATACGGGTGGGGGGTTCGAATGCCGGTCGCCATGTTGCCCCTCCATCTTGAAAGTACATTAGCCAAAGAGGGACATACCCGTTAATTCAAGCTTCGCCTTTCGCGTTTTAACACTCGATGGAACGGCACCGTGTCGGCACATGTGAAGAGGGGGATTGCTTGAGACTGCTATATAAAAACCTGAATCACTCTTATTCTCGAGGATATGTATGAGTCGCCAAGGAAGCGAAAAAGAGAATTAAGACGGCAACGCAACAGGCAAATCAACAAGACAAATGAGACGCGAGAAACACACACACACACAGACACACACACACAAACTCTCCGCGTACATATTCATATGAGACGCGAGCACACACACACACACACACAAATTCTCCGCGCACATTCATATGAGACGCGAGCACACACACACACACACACAAATCCTCCGCGCACATATTCATTTGAGACGAGAGCACACACACACACACACAAATTATCCGCGCACAAATTCATTTGAGACGCGAGCACACTGACATGATACCTTAAAGATGTGGAAAAGTCGATCAAAAGTGTGGGTACATTTCTCCAGGCTCGATGCCAACAGCGCGCGATGCAGTATTTGCGGTAAAATAATTGCTGCAAAGACCGGTACCACGACAAATACGATGAAGACCTTGACAGTGCACGGAGTAAACATAAGAGCAGAAAGTTGCTCGGTCTTCGACTGGTAAATGAAGAGATACCTTGTTGATCACTCTGACAGTGTATATATTGCAATAAATAATAACCTACTGAATGTACACTGCCGTTCAAAAATGTGTTGGTTAGTCAGATTTTTTTTTTCAGTAAGAATGCATTAAAGTTATCAAAGGTGACATTAAAACGTGTGTAATGTTACAAAATATTTCGTTTGTAAATAAATGCTTTTCTTTTCATTTTTTATTCATCAAAGAATCATGAAAATTTGTATCATAGTTTCCAATAGTTACCTGATAGCTGATGTTAGCAATGAAATGGTAAAAAAAATAACGAAAACATAAAACTATTATTCATTTTACATAGATGTCATAACCTATATGTTAACTGACAAATTAAATTACTGCAAATTATAATAGTTTTCTAAAGTAACCTCATCACTTGAAGGAACACAATGGACGAGGTCGAACTGGAAGCCATGTTAATCTTGGACTACATTGGCCACCGTAGGAGTTAAAACGAAATCGGAATTGAGAGGAACAGAAACTAATATTCACTGGATGGTCATATACCTTTTCACCGCTAGATGGGGGTAAAAATCACACAGTGTAGCTTTAAATAATACTTTTTTTTTTTTTTGGTCATTCCCTTAAATATTTAGGACTGAATAAAAGCACAAGAAAAAGTTCTGCAATTCTGTATTTTCCTTTTCATGGTATTTTAATAAAAATAAAAAAAGCGAAATGTGTTTTTTTTTCTATATTATTAAAATTGAATGGTGATAAATTGAAAGAAAAGATCCATCACGTAATGTAGTTTCCTGATAATCCTATTAAAGGGGTCCTATTATGCCTGTATTATAGCTTTCTTTAGTGTGTAATGTTGCTGTTTGAGAATGAAAAAGCTCTGCAAAGTTATAAAGTCCCTCCAGCGGGAGTTCTTCTCTATACCAGTGTCAGTTTCTGAACTCCTGAAATGCCTCCATTGTAGTCTTGAGTTTTCTTCCGGGAACGAACGCGGAACAATATTCTTCCTTTCAATAATTCCCGCCCAAGGCATACGCAGAATAAAGGGGCGGGGCCTGGATGAGTTAGTTAGTAGTGTGTTGAAACTCACGGTTATAGTGAGCGGCGGGACTTTTCCCAAACACACTCAAAGCACTTGACCAATCACAACACTGGTCCAACCGACCAATCAGAGCACAGTGTGCTTTACAGAAGGAGGGGCTTCATAGAGACAGGAACTAAACAGCGTTACTGACAGACTGGGAATGGAGTTGCAACATTGTCAAATATGTGAAAAATTATGTTTTTTTTTTAAACATTCAAGCATGAAATCCTTTCTAGTACAAAATCAACACTTTGAAAAAGAGCATAACAGGACCCCTTTATGTCTGAGAACGCCTCACTGACATCTGTGTGTTTCAGGACGATATGCTGGAGGACGCCCCTCTCTCCATGTACAGCTACTGAAAAACAGAGATGTTCCTCGGACATCTTCAGAGCGCCCAGCATCCTCTGTTCAACACAAGAAAGACAGAAATGAATGGCTCATGTGCTTCATAGAGGCACACACACACACACTCCTGTTGTTTCTGTTACAGGACTAAATGTAGCGTAATACTCCACTTTAGTTGTTAAATTCACCGTGTGCCGTCAGTGCCTGTTTGTTGGGTTGTATTCTTGCACTTTACGTGGGTTTTGGGAAGGGTCGTGCGCTGCGGGAATATTTGGGAGCCGTTTTTGGCTCCATGTGTTCATTTGTTTCTCTGATAGCTGCGTCGTCTCTGGATCTACTTCAGTTGTGTGTCTGTTACATTTTGTCTAATTCTAACTTAGCTGCTTTGTTGTTTTTCTGATCAAGTTCTTGGTTTTGTTAAAGAAATGCTCCACCTCTCAGTCAGCAACACTCGTGTTTACAGTAGTGCACTTATAATGCAAGTCTAGAGGCACCTAAATAAACTATGAAATGCATTTTCAACTGTACAGCCACATGACGTCGCAAATAACACACATTAACATGAGACTAGGGTGATTAAACTTCTCTGTGTAAAGTTATTTTGTTTTCCAACTCCTGTAAACAGTCTAAACCCTGTAACCTCTGCATGACACACACAAGAATAGACTTCATAGCAAATGCATTACTGTAAACTGATTTTTGCTCATTTTTACAAACTGAGGGATGAACAGCTGAAATATTCAAATGTTGCTTGACCTGTATTGAACCCGGGACATTTCTTTAATACTCCATGAACAGCATCAATAATGATTTTCCAGTGTTCATTTCTCTGCTTCGTTCCCAAGGATGTTTCCTCCTCTGATAAATACTACTTTTGTCAGTCATAAATGCTCACTTAACTTTTTTTTTTTCATCATTTGAAATGTCTTCAAATTGACAAAACAACAACAACAGTGAAAATGCAATTGGCTCTTTTAAACAAAACAACTAAATACTAAATACTGCTGCTTTTAAAATTAAGTTAAGATAAAAAAATCTATTTAGGTGCACTTTTACAGGCAGCCAACACTGGTCAACGCACAGTAAGACGTTTAGCCATAGTTTTAAAGGGATAGTTCACCCAAAACATTTAAATTCTGTCATCATTTACTCACACTCAATGTTGTTCCAAACCTGTATGAGTTTCTCTCTTCTGTTGAACACAAAATAAATTTAAAGAATGTTTGTAACCAGAGTTGACGGTAGCCATTGACTTTTAATCAACTGTCTGGTTACCAACATTCTTCAAAATATCTTCTTTTGTGTACAACAGAAGAAAGAAACTCATACATGTTTAGAACAAACATGAGGCTGAGTAAATGATGACAGAATTTTCATTTTTGGGTGATCCATCCCTTTAATGCTTTTCTTGTGCCTGAAATGTTTTTTATAAAAACGGAGGAAAAAAATGAACAAAATATAGCTATAAACACCCATTTTTTATTGATTAATAAAAGTGAAAAATACAGTATTTTTCTTCTTGTGCTTTGTTGGCTGATGGATGTGTGATGTTGTTTACTTCATGTAATAACTTGTAAGAGTGCATTGAACGTGTTTTTCTTATTACACATTGTTCTTTTTTAATTAATAAAATCTTTGAAATACACACCAAATTGTTACTTTTGGTAAGTTGTCTCACAACACTAAAAACACAAGTTACGACATGATAAAATAATGATTTATTTCAAAATTTTCACTTTTCATTTTCACAATTTGAAGGTTTCTGTTCTTATTGTGAGCGATTCATCAATACATGTTTTTCTAAAGTAAAAAAAACAACAACAACATTGATGTAAACATGCTTCAAATACTGACTGCACATGTTTGAAACATGTACCCAAGCCCAAGTCGAACTTCTCTTTCACTGTTTGGGCGTTTTGTGTTGCATGTTCATATTCAAAACCCATTTTGCATTATTTCGGAAGCCATTTCGCAACTTATTGTTAACTAATACCTCAATTTCCTGAATACTGTGTGGCTGAATTCATAACCGCATACTACTCTTATTATTTCTGCTTTAGAAATATACTTTAAACAAGTAAGAGTAGTATGCTAGCATGTGGTTCCAAATACAGCATATGTCAATGCAATACTTACAAAGTATTTAAAGAGACTATCTGTGTCAGTCTTACTACAGAAACTCAGTGAGCACCATGGACTTGATTTTACCTCAACGTAGATCAATATTAGAAATAGCCCAGTCCAGTCCAGTCCTTCATGACCGAAGTAAACTGTCCGTTACCTAGTCAACACTTAAGAACAAGGAGGTCAGAGGTCACTGAGACTGAGGTCTGGAGGACTGTCTGAAACTCTGTCCACCCCTTCAGCATCATTGTCAAGGTTACTCTCGAGCCCACTTCCAGCATTGCTGATGTCACTTCCTGACAGGTCTGAATTTAGACGGACCCGTTGGCGCCTCCTCCTGGTTTGTAGCTCTAAAATCAATTAGAAAAATGAGTAATTGTTAGTGTAAACCTGGGTTTCTCCTAACTGTGGTTCGCAAGTTGATGAAAAACTAATACTTGATTAAATCGTAAAAATGTACAATAACATAAAAAAATTAAATAAAATAAAAAGTGCCCTCCTCTCTTCAGGGAGTTAGTTTCCTCTAACTAAAATCACACCTTATTTTATTTCAGCTAGTTTCCAAGGCAATTTTAATTTCAAGAACTACAATAACTAAAACTTATACACACACAACACACACAAAATTATAAAAACACCACAATTACTACAACGTTAAAATTAAAGCAGAAAATTATTGTAGCGAGGACGCATGTCCTCAATTTCCCGTCAGGTCTAAAATATAAACACGATAATAGGCTCACCATAGTGAATCAGGGTAAGACAAAAACACGTTTTGGAAGAAGGATTGATGCATTGACTCATTTAAACGTAAAATTTGGTTATTTTTGAACAAACAAAAAAGTTGCATAGTGTACCTTAATAATGAAAAAAGGTACTGAAGGCTTATTTTATTTAGCTTTTACAGTGAAATAGGATTCACCCTTCAGTGCATGTGTATCTCTCGTGTCATGTGTCCATGCGTCACCTGGTTCTTCCAGCCAGGATGCATCCAACTCGTCTGAGCTGATCTCGGCCAGACTGGGAGTGGGACTGAAATCATCCTCCGACGCTGACGACACGCGTCTCTCGGCCCTCGTCTTCACGGTTACCACTGGTACCACACAGGTGCAAGAGAACAATGAAAGGACCCCACATGCAAAGAGGGAAATTGCACAGAAATCTCTGGCAATTCCAGATGTCAGAGAGAGGCTAAATGAAGGTTTTTGGCTTATATTTGACCTTCAAGAGGGAACAAAAAAAAGTATTACGCCCCTTTAATGAGTGTGTGTTCACAGCTGCGCTCACCTGGTTTCTGTGGGACCTGTGCAGGTGTGGGCAGGAGAGAGTCTCTCAGGACCAGACCTCTCACCTCGTCCTTCAGATCAGAGACTGTGACTCTGAATCACACACAGAAAATAAAGCGGCCTCCTTTCATCAGGGTTATTATCTTCAGCTAAACATTTTTTATAGATTCATGAAATAAAATACAGTTGAAACACGAATATCGTGCGAAAGTTAATTTCAGTGATTCAACTTAAAAGGTGAAACAAATATATTATATAGAGACATTACATGCAAAGTGAGATATTTCGAGCCTTTATTTGTTACAATTTTGATGATTATGGCTTATAATTTTGATGATTATGGATTATGGCTATACGAGTTTCACCAGTAAATATAAACTGAAATTAAATACTGAAAAAAAAGTGAATTTCATCTAGTTGCCAACAAGGCAGCACAGAATTTTCTTAGCAATGTTAAAACACACATTAACCCATCACTTGTTTAGCGTTCATGTAAACACTACATACAGATTCACCGATCAGAATGAATTCAGTTAGATTGAAACAGAGGATGGTAACCGCTACTACTCAGCTTTCTCCACAGAACAAGAGACTGTTAGCTTAGCTTCCAATAAAAGATGGCTGATTTGTACATTCTGTGAGTGAGATCCCTCTATGGGCGGGTTGAAAACATGCGGCTCTAGCGCCTTCTACTGGCTGTAGTCTCTAGCCTCTGGACAAAAAAGCCTCCGATGAAGATTTTTGCGTCATCGGAGGATTTTTTCCAGACAAAAAATACATAAATCTCTCGTCTCAGGGGGACATGACGGAGGGAAGCACGGTCATTCGGAAATACTACAGGTTTTCTACTGATACAAAGCTTAATGCTAAATCCTGAAGTATCCCTTTAAGGACACACTCACCTGAGGTCACGTACTTCCTGTTGAGTGTGCTGGTATTGTGACACCATCCGAGCTAGTTCAAAACTGTGTGCGCGGTGTGAATCTGTGAAACTCTCTAACGTCTGCAGAATACAAACATCACATGAGCTGTGAAATGAGACTGAACCAGAACATGCTATTTGTTGAAACTACACAGCAAAAACCACTCGTTCACAACATATATAATATGCAATACCCATTTGCATAAGGAGTTATCATTTACATATGGAAGTCATTTTAAATGCATATTAAAGATACAGTAGCAACAGTCAATTCAAATCTTGACTAACTTTAGAAAAGAAAACACCCTTTAGGTAAAATGTTAAATATTATATTTAGAATCATGTAAAGGATACCATACGGACAAACAGAAAAAGCAAAATAAATGTCTTTACTGTCTTTTGATCAATTGAATGCATCCTTGCTGAGTAAAAGTATTAATTTCTATAAAAGATAGAGAAATGAATGAATGATACTGTACATATGTGCGTTTACCTTAGAGCTGCGTTCATACTGTCTCCTTGTTTCTCTGGCCTCTGACTGGAGCTGGAACGTATCTTCCTCCTGCCGCACTACAGAAACACAAACCAGTTTGCTTTTTTAACATTCATGAGCATGATATATAAATGTAGCCAAAATGCCCAGAGTCAGAATGTCTATCAGTATCGAAGTGGTTATGAATGTGAAGCCAACACAAACACAGCCAGTCTCGAAGCGTGATGTTTATTTGCGTGACAGAGGAAGCAGTAGAACACGCGTGCATGTGTTTATTTTAACACAAAGTGCATTTGCACTGGCAGAAAGCCCTGACTGTAATAACAGGACACTCATATACTGAAAGAGTTTGATTTATGCATGTAACATTATAGCGTATACCTGATATGCACAGGTGGAACAGTCGGTTCATGCATCTATGGCATCAAACGTATATGTGACCCTGGACCACAAAAACAGTCACAAGGGTCAATTTTTTTTAAATTGAGATTTATGCATCATCTGAAAGCTGAATGAATAAGCTTTCCATTGATGCATGGTTTGTTAGGATAGGACAATATTTGGTCAAGATACAACTACCGGTATTTGAAAATCTGAAATCTGAGGCTGCAAAAAAACTAAATAAACATTGAGAAAATAACCTTTAACGATGTTCACAATGTTGGTGCATTCACTCACAAAAATATTTTTTGTATACATTTACGGTAGGAAATTTACTAAATATCTTCATGGAACATGATCTTTACTTAATATCCTAATGATTTTTGTATAAAAGAAAAATAGATAATTTTGACCCATACAATGTATTGTTGGCTATTGCCACAAATATACCCGTGCGACATGTCACTGGTTTTGTGATCCAGGGTCACATATATGAAAGGTAACTAGTATACGACCTACTCAGTTTGTTTTTGAGAATGTCCACCTCTCTCCTGAGCTGCTCCAGTTCTTCTCTGCGGAGTTTAGAGCTGAAACTGTGGACGGACAAATATTACAAACAATCAGTGTCTGTACAAGCACAAGCTGTTTACTACAAGATGATTACTAGCACACCTGGGGTCAGTTTTGATTTCATCTTGACTTTAAACTATTGACTTTTTTAGATTTGATGTGCATGACAGGGTCGGGTCGATATGTGAATATTCACAATATATTTGCAAAACTTTTTTTTATAATACTTTTTTTTTCAGATTTTTATTAATTCAGATTTTTAAAAATGTTTTTGAAAGAAGTCTCTTCTGCTCATCAAGGCTGCGTTTATTTGTTCAAAAAATACAGTAAAAAAAAGTTAATATTTTGAAACATTTTTACAATTTAAAAGAACTTTTTTACTTAAATATATTTGAACATTATTAAAATATTTAACTGAATATTAAACAGTTTTCAACATTGATAATAATATGAACCATTATTAATACTTGAGCACCAGAAATAATTAATAACTGAGCACTAACTCATCATATTAGAATAATTTCTGAAGGATCATGTGACACTAAAGACTGGAGTAATGATGCTGAAAATTCAGCTTTGAGCACAGGAATATATATACATTTAAAATATATTCACATAGAAAACAGTAATTTGAAATTGTCATATTTCACAATATTACTGTTGTGCAATGTATTTTTGACTTAATAAATGAATCCTTGGTGGGCAGAAGAGATTTCTTTCAAAAGCATTACAAAAATAATAATTATTCTGAACTTTTGACCATTTTTTATTGATTTTTCACAGATGCCACAAAAGAGTCACTACAGACCTTTCTTCCTGGTTTCCTAGAGTCGTGGCTCGGTTGATCTGAGCTCTCAGGCTGCTCATCTCTCGATCCATCTCTCTCTTCCACTGCTCGATCCGTCGATCCGGTCCAGGGCTCGATGATCTCCGCTCCACATCCCGCTCTCTCTCCTCCAGTTTATCCTGAAGTCTCTTCTGCTCCTCTGCAACAATTCATATCAACTCAAACAGAGCAGATTTTGTTCTTGGCATATTCTATTAAATTACTTATTGAAAAGACGTATTCATTAAAGGGCTCATGACATGGACTTTTATTTTAATATGTTCCTTGAGGTTCACTTATAATCTTAATATAGTTTTAGTAATAACAATTTTTGCACAAAAAAACAACACATTTACAGGTGAAACTCGAAAAATTTGAATATTGTGCAAAAGTTTATTTATTTCAGTAATTCAACTTAAAAGGTGAAACTAAAATATTATATAGACTCATTACAAGCAAAGTGAGATATTTCAAGCCTTTATTTTGATGATTTTGGCTTACAACAATGAAAACCTTTTCCTTCTAATTTTGAATTTGGGGTTTCATATAAGCTGGAATTACTGAAATAAATGAACTTTTGCACAATATTCAAATTTTTCGAGTTTCACCTGTATGTAGAAAAATGACTTTTCAACCTTCATTCTGCCTCTCTGTCTGAAATTCAAAAAAAAAATTAAGGCGCAGCTCCTTTAAGGCTTGTCAGTAAATGCCCGATTGGCTTACATCATTGCATAGGAAACCGTATTATTACACACGACTGAGTGTTTTGACAACACGTATATAAAACCGTCATTTACAGACAAAGCATTATGAAACATTAACTTCCGGTTTGTGATGCAGCTGCTGTCAGATCCAATACAGTCATCTTTTAACAACAGTTTCTTAGTGAACTCTCCATTACTCTGCCTCGTTTACAAAACTAAATGCTCCGAGCAAACATATGATCCTCTGATGCGATCCAGGAGGCCATTAAAATAAATCATCCAGTTATTTCTGACACTGGGATCCTTGTGAAGTCTGTACAGAGACACAAACCAGCTGTTTAAACTGGATGTGTCAAAGCAAACGTTCTTTCACTCTTTCATTTGTCCTGTTTTCAGCAGACTCAAATGTGTGGAGTGTGTCTGTATGACTTCCCTGTTACTGAAGTCAACGTGATCCCGGCCGTATCCAGATCAGATGGTGGACCTGCACCTGGACTCATCATGACGCATCCCTGATGTGCCAGCCGGCGTGATGACTCCGACCTCCAACCAGATGGAAATGGATAAATACTCTAAATGTTCTGATCCAATCTGACTTGTAATGCTGCCTGAATCATAATCACACACTGTTGGCCCCGACTGAGCCTGGGTTCTCCCAAGGTTTTTTTCTCCATTCTGTCACTGATGAAGTTTTGGTTCCTTGCCACTGTTGCCTTGGATTTTGGCTTGCTTAGTTGTGGACATTTATTATTATTTAACATTATTATTATCTGCCTTACTTAATGTGTACTTACTGATGTATTATTTTCATGTTATCACTGAGAAGCTGGTTTTCATTTCGAAGTTTCTCGAGCAGGTCCAAAACTGTGGAATGACCTCCCACAATCGATTAGATCTGCCAAAACCCTATCCATGTTCAAAGCTATGCTAAAAAAACATCTTTTAAACTCTAATTGAGAGCTATCTTAAATGGGTTACTGTCTATGTTGTCTTCTTCTTGTGATATGTATACTTATCCTACTGTTTTGTTTTATTCTGTTATTGTGAAGCACTTTGGGCAACGTCAGTTGTATTAAAATGTTATTTAAATTAATTGTGCTATATAAATAAACAAACAAAACAAAACAAGCTGCTTTGATACCATCTGTATTGTAAAAAGCGCTATATAAATAAAGGTGACCTGACTTGACCTTATGTAGTCTTTTGTCTTCCGGTCTGTATTTTCACAGCGCTCTTGCGTTTTTATGAATGAACGGCTCGTTTTAAAATCTTCCCGATCTACTGACATTTGTTAAGACATCTGCTTTAAACATTACAATCCTCATGATAACTTTCGTTAACTTTACATTAAGTAAATCCACTTCAAAAGCTAATTACTCCTGGACAGCAATGCCATAGAGATATACAGAGAGATCGCAAAAATGGAAGTTCAATATTCAAAAGATGCTGCGCCCTCGTTTCTCTGGCGCATAAAGTCTTTACGGTATCTAGTTATTATAATAAATTCTATTTGCTTTTGACATGACACGACACTCGGTGTAAGCGAATATCAGCCGTTAAAGGGATACTTCAGGATTTAGCATTAAGCTTTGTATCAGTAGAAAACCTGTAGTATTTCTGAATGACCGTGCTTCCCTCCCTCATGTCCCCCTGAGACGAGAGATTTATGTATTTTTTGTCTGGAAAAAATCCTCAATTGACGCAAAAATCGTCATTTTGCGTCATCGGAGGATATTTTGTCCAGAGGCGAGAGACTACAGCCAGTAGAAGGCGCTAGATCCGCATGTTTTCAGCTCGCACATAGAGGGAGGATCTCACTCACAGAATGTACAAATAGTGTCAGCCATCTTTTATTTGGAAGCTAAGCTAACAGGCTCTTGTTCTGTGGAGAAAGCTGAGTAGTAGCGGTTACCATCCTCTTTTTCCCGGACACGTCCGGCCGTCGAGATCGTCCAAAATGTCCGGGATTCGGCTTTTGCTTTCTGCAGTCGCCATTCATTGTTTTTGGAAGTACATTCATTGTCATGAATGTACAGTCGCCATTCATTGTTTACAAGCACACCTTTTGTTTCAATCTAACCGAATTAATTCCGACTGGTGAATCTGAATGTAGTGTTTAAATGAACGCTAAACAAGTGATCGGTTAATGTGCGTTTTAACATTGCTAAGAAAATTCCCGCTCCTCCGTGAGATACGAGACCGGTGCGTCTCACAGGTGTCGCTCATCAGTAATCACGCCACCGGTCTCGCGTCGTTCTCCCGCGGCCGTCAGTCTCGTCCTGCAGTAAACATGATGAATGCCGACTGTAGAACGCAAAAGCCGAATCCCAGACATTTTGGGCCAATTCCAGACAATCCCGGGTTTTAGTAGCCTAGCCTAGTTGTTTAACTGCGCTCTTACCGGTAGGCGTGGCTTGGGAGTGGCCTCGTAGAGCAGCGAAGCAAGTGCATTCTGGGAGTTGTTGGCTTTCATCCACATGAGCCAAATACATTTTCTGGCTTTTCTCAGTCTAGAAGGCTCCATATTCAAAAATAATTTCACATTTCTACTACATAAATGACCCATTTTAAATACACATTCATCTTTCCAGAGGTGAAATATCCCTTTAAGTGACTAAACGCCAGTGGGCGGGGCCTATTGTGTGCTGATGAATAGCTATTGGCTGATGTGTTGCTCTAGGGGCGGGCATATGCAAATGCATTTGCCTGTGTGATGTCACAGATCCCGCATTATCAAAACAAGCCGTTTTTGGAGCTTGATTAAATAAATGCTTTGGTTATAATGAGGAAGACATTAAGCTGTGAAACGTGCAGGATGTTTTAATTGGTACGAAGACCTCTTATATGTCAACAGATCAAGGCCAATTTGATTTCTCATGTCACGACCCCTTTAAAATCTTAGCGTATTAAAGAACATGGAAACATTGAGATGGATGATCACCTTGTAATGTTTGTATTTGTCTGTGCTGAGCGTTTCGTTCTCTTTCCAATAATCGAAGACTCTGTGTTAAAGTCTCAATGGCCTGTGGCAAAATAAAATAAAACGTATTTGTTATTCTGGAATGATACACTGTAGGATTCAGTTTATTATATTAAGGCAAGACACTGCAGTCAAAAACACTGTTTTTTCATGCACCGTACTTTCTATCTATTTGCATCTATAGATTTTTAATTTGCAATAAACATTTGCCTATATATCAACAAAATGAAACAATATTTTCTGAACCTAGCTTTATTCAAGATTCAGATTTATGTTCTGGAAATGTATACAAATGGTGCATATTTAATTACTTAATGCCTCATTTGCATTTTTAATACAGTATTATAATATTTTAAAACTTAATACAGAACAATTGTTTTAATGTACTGTGATTAATCAACTAGGGAGTTATGGTGATAATATCTATCAGTTCAAATGTTTACCTAATCTCCTGTTGCGTCTTGCCTTAAATGATGAACTCATATATTGTGCCCCAGATCTCAAGTGGACAGCACTAAATACAGATCAATGATCCAATACGTCATGTGATCCAAACACACATTAATAGCAGATGAAGTCAACTCGTGTGGTCATGTGACCCGAGCAGGTGTTAGCCTGACCTGACTCTGTTGCTGTAGTTGTGTCTGGATGGCGGTCAGATCTGACCACTGAACCGCAGGACTGAGAGAGGACGAGGGCTTCAAATCAACACCGGCTGTGACCTCTCTGACCGGAAACACATCTGCAGAGAGAAACTAATTAATTAACTAATTAAATCATATTAAACATGTACAGTAGTGGACAAAATGTATGTGTCCAGAGGGGATATTTTAAAGTAAATATTTGAGGGAATAACAAAACAAAACTTGATTAGGGTATTTATCTGACAAAATTATTTGGCACAAAAAAAAAAAAAAAAAAGGCAAACTACAGCTGTATATTTTATTTTACTATGCAAAAAATTAATATAATGCATAGAAAAGCAAAAAAAAAAAACTCTCAGGAAAGAGCATAGATTGATACAACATACCCAGTTATTAATATTTTGTTGGCTCTCTCTTGTTTTTGCATGTGTTCATAATTTCTTTGTATGACAGCCTGGCCAAAATTTACGCCTGCACAATTTGGCATGTTTCATCACAAATAAAACAAATGATTAAAGCACAACTATGCAATATGCTTACAAAATATTTAACACCTATAGTCTTTAATATTTTAATATAGGGTGAAGATGTACATTTCCCCGAAGCCAGACATCTCTTTTGGGCACTACTCTATAAGGTTCGACAAATAAATAAAACAAATTCACTATAAAACACTTTTCCCCCTTTGTATTCATGTTTGTTGCTTTATTTGTTATAGAAAATTTGGTCCATGATCCTCCATTATTCTCTGATCAATGAATTTCCATTACTTTTCCAATTACTAGATAAGGATTTATTTATTATTATTATTATTTTATGGAGATTTAACTCCCAAACAGGGCTATTATCGTTAAATAAAAATATTAAAACTTAAAGCTGATATAAAATATAATATAAATATTAGAAGAAAAACTTAGAAAACTAAAAAAACTTTTGCATTAGCTGAGGCACTAAAACTGGAATAAACAAACTGAAAGCACATGACAAAATAAAAACTGCAGACATAAAATAAAAACTATAATAGTAATAATACTAAACGAACGTTGCTCAGAAATAGCTAATTTAGCATTTTAATGTTTTGACAATAAAAGGTTTCAGGATGTAAAACTTTTACTAATTTCCACGACTTCTTTAGGCCAGGAAATTATTATTTTTAAAATTCCCTTTTTATTTCCAGGTTTTCCATGACTATGGGAATTGAAAAGAATTATACAAAATATTCTCCATCTGTTGGTTTTCTATTATAATGGACTTGATCTTTTAAAAAGGACTTACCTTCAGTTCTTCTAGGAGATCTTCCATATGTAGTTAGCCGTTCCTTGTAAGACACAATATTAGTAACTGAGGTAAATTAAAGCTGTATATAACATGTGGGTTAGTAAATAAATGACAGAATTTTATTTTTAGATCTCTTTAATTTATCTAACAGACAGAGAGCGCACTCTAGCGGCCAGTGTCTGCAACATTCTAAACTTACATGCATTTGAGAAAAATTTAAATGAATGATTATTAGTGATGAAATATAGTTTCATACCCTCATCTTTGCGACACTTCCGTCCGCCTCGGAGATAATGGAGCTCAATTGATGGTCCCAGTTCATCCTGAGCGCCTGATAACCAGCTTCTCGAATGAAACACGAGCATAAAACCTGTCTACTTTATGAAGACACTTTAAACCAGTGGAAATAATGACAGGTGAGGTTACAGGGACAGGTAAACGGATCGATCGCAGTGTCACCGGATTCTGCAGAGGTGTGTTTCAGCTTTAGTAAACAAACAACTAAAATAATAACGCTTCAAAACACACACGCGCGCGCGTAACACTGAAGCGACCGTTTATTTCTGAAAAACTTCACGAACGAATATCCTTCCATAAATAATATAATTAAAAGTTAGATTACACGTCTATAATCCTCTTTTTATGGGGCCAGTGCCCGTTTCAGTTTAAATCCAGGAGCCAGAGCCACTATTACACGCCACTTCCGTCACACCACATGGATTATGGGAAATGTAGTAAATCTGGTTTAATGGCCGCTCACTCCTTATGAGTTTATATCATACTGTCTATGGTTTATATAGAAAAGATATAGACTATGCTTATGAGACCTAGCAAACATACTGGATCAGTAAGATATGACACCATTCACATACATTATTCTACTTATTTACGTATTTATTACTTTGGTTAAATTCTAATGTAGAATGCGGTCTGTTATTTCTTGATAACAGACCGCTGCTAAGTACGGTATAACAAACCGTTGCCATGAAAAACAGAGCGTTGCTATGGACACGGTGTTCTTCAACGGAAGCAATACGAAAATCAAACTCCTTTTTAAATCAATATTAAGTCAAATTATTGATTTATTTGGTAGGTAGCCATGTAATGTAATCGCCTCGCTATACATTATCCCTTACGTATATAACTTACCTGTATGTTTAAAAAAAAAAATGTAGTGCCATAGCCATTATATACTTACCGTTTCTAGAACACTATAAGCACCACGTGAGACATTTCACATGCTGTAAACTCAACTGTTATTGTTCAATACTGGCCTATAACATATAGTTTACTATCCAACCATACATTCACAAATGTCACATGCATTACAGTTTACTTAATACAATTCCGTGATTGAGAGACAATATTACATTTATCTTAACTTTAGCTTCTTAGCTTTAGTTTTAGTTGATAATATTAATATGGTATTTTTATGCATATTTTGCATACCATCAAAAGTTCCCTTTAGTCAAATCTGTGGTACAGGGTTATTATAATTAACTAAAACTTAAACTACCATAAAATAAACTACCATTTCCGTTACTGTAAATAAAATAAAACACAAAAAAATTACCAAAACTTTCAAATTAAAATGCAAAAATAGAAACTAATAGCATCTCAATGATATTAAAAATATATCCACTTGGCTATTATAGCATGTTTCACATAATTTCACTGTACTTTTTTAAAGACAAAACAGTAACTGAATTGAACGTTTCAACTTTTATGCTATTTATTTAAAACTGAAATGTACACAGAGAATTCCCAGAGGTCTTACAGTGTGAAATTTGTGTTTTTCTAATTTTACAGAACATGTTTGTTTTTTTACTGTATAGTCACTTTATAGAATGTGGAATTAGAGTATAATTGAATTGGAAACAAGATTTCCACTATTTAAAACACATTGGCCATTTGATCCCAGGTCCCCATCCGAGCAGCGTTCTCCCGGTGTTCATGGTGCAGATGAACAGACCCAGATAAGCAGATATCCCGAACGAGCCACGATTGCGCTTCTCGGGCTCTAACAGGACAGAAAACAACACTCAAACTCAAGCTGTATTCATAAGCCAGTTGCCTTAAATCTACACAGATCAGTTCTGTGGAGGTGCAAAGACACTCACGTCCAGTATAGTATCCCTGAGCGAACAGCACCCGACTGACAATCCAGATCATTCCCAACGCGCTGGCCAGGCGCTGAGAAACACAAGATCTCTCAGTTAGCATTAGCTTGCATGGGTGTTAATAAAGCTTGAATCTATACTCACTGGATGCTGAATCCCACCCACAGATAAATTAAACAGGAATAGAGGCAAAACTTCAACACTGTAAGAAAATGGCACATATATAAATATACTGCATGCTTTTTGTTTAACAATTATAATTACAATGATAAAACATCCACAACAGCATCAATAAACCATCAGAAAAGCAGCAAGGAAACCAATCACTTCTTGATCAAATGTAAAACATTAAATAAGCTTATATTTATTGTAAAGAAAACTTTAATGTTTAGCAGTAATATATCTGCGGTATATAATGTATACTGAGAATATGAATGCATAATGAATAGTAATGCACGCATACGTGTTCTGATGCGCTCGCTGGATACAGTTGAATTTGTGGCCAGTCTCTGGATCATCACTGTACATTGTAGGATACTAGAAGATAAAATGAATACTTTCATCATAGATTCAAACTTAATTGCACCAAAAACCATTAAGCTAAATAGTACTTTTGTGCTCTAAAAAAAGGGGTTCTCAAACCACTGTGTTCTGATGGACATGAGGAAGGAATAAATGCTAAACGTAAACAATAAAGTTCAACTAACCGTCAACTAATGGTCCTTGTTAAGAGATGATCGACATTATTCGCTTCACCTGTGACTGTTCATAATGTTTTGGCTCATCAGTTTATATCTCACAATTCAGAATTTTTTCTCATATAAAGTGCAATTGCGAGGAAAAGTCAGAAATGCAAGATAAAAAGTTGTAGTTAGGTTTATATGTATTTTTTTCATTTTGTTGTAGAAACAAGCTTCCATAACAATTACTGTCTGTTATGTTACCTGGACATTGTATTTATCCCGAGCCTTCACCACGGCATAAGACAGATGACCCATCAGGAAAAATGTTGCCGCTCCGGTAAGCGCCACATAGCCGTACTCTTTAGACAAAACCACCATCTTCAAGACTGAGAAAACAGAAATATCACAGGATCTAAATGATACTGTGTGTAACAGCATACAAGTGTACAACGGAGAAAAATCTACAAAGTATGTGAATCCAGAAATAGTCCCAATTGAGTCTGATTACAGACAGACAAATAGCTGGTCTGCGACATAAAAATCAATAATGTGCTTAGTCATCTCTGTCTGTGATAGTACAGTAACCTCAATGTGTACTTTAGTTATTAGGAAATTCATAACATGACAGTGTTACAAGTCTAGGTCATAAGTAGTAGTAATTAAGTCAAATTCAAGTCATTATTATAATAGTTGTCAAAAATACACAGTTCTGTAAAATAAGCACACATGCAGGAACAGGTACATTTTCTGCGCAGCAACAACAGTGTAAAAGTGAAAGACAAAAAAAAATCAATAATCCCACTGTTGTATTATTAAGATTTGTTCACATTGTTCACAATCAATGCAATATAATATTGTTAATCAAGAGACAGTTTTTTAAAAGCATTTGCTGCTTTCTTTTGTTACCTGCTCTGTGCTTCTGTGCTGGTTATCTGGAAGGCGGAGGCTGCAGGACAAAGATCGCTCATGTTACAACAAGTTCTACCGGTAAGTGCGACGCTTATGGGTAAAGGGTCAATCTACAGTCTGCCTTCAAGAAACAAAATGCACAAATTCAAACATTTGAAAAGCAAAGGCTTTTCTTGTTTTTGTTAAATATGTCATATAAAATACATTTTAAAAAGTATGCATATCAAAATACTGGCCATGCTTTGTATATATTATACACATCCTGTCTTTTATTCTCTAATCTTGAATAAATATGTATTTATAGCCATTTGTTATTGTTTTTAACACCATGTCAGTAGCAGGGCTATGGCAAAAACAAAGTAACAAAAGTTGTACAATTAACAAAAAACTAAGACATTTAAATGTCTTACACCCAAAGCTGAAAATTCTGTCATCATTTACTCATGTTGTTTTAAACCTGTATGAGTTTATTTCTTCTGTTGAACACAAAAGAAGATTTGTTTTATAATGGTTTCTGGTCCCCCAACTTCCTTTAGTATTTTTTTTTTTCATACTATGGAAATCAATGGGGACCAGCAACTGTTTGGTTACCAACATACTTTACAATATTATATTTTGTGTTCAACAGAAGAAAGAAACTCATACAGGTTTAAACAACATGAGGGCGAAATTATGTTTAATAATTTTAAACAATATCCCTTTAATTACATTAGTTCTCAAAATTTTAATTCAAAAACAGTGCAGTATAGTAAAACATAACAGCTATAAGAACATTAAAGTTGTTTCCCTAATGACGCACTTTGCACTCACTCACAGTCTCACACGTGTATTGTATGAACTTTATACAGTTATTTTGTCATTGAACATCCAAGTTGACAAATTAGCAAAAAAGGCATTAGGGAAAAACTTAGTGGATATAAAAGTTCCATTGGGGAAAAGAGAGATAAAATCAGTGATTAAAAAGGAACTAGTAAACAAATGGCAACATAGGTGGGGAAATAGCAGAACAGGGAGATGGTATTATAATATTGAAAAATTTGTAGGAAAAGAAAAGTTTTATGGAAGGTACAGAAAGGAAGAAGTAATGATATCTAGATTAAGATTAGGACACACAGGATTAAATTCAACACTTGCAATAATGGGTAAGCATGAAAATGGTATGTGTGATGAATGTGATGTTTTAGAAACAGTAGAGCATGTATTTTTTAAATGTAATAAATACGACGAGCAACGAAGTCAGTTATTTAATAATATAAAGGATAGACCAGTAAGTGTCACGGATCTATTGGGTAAGGGACTGAGGGATGCTCATATATATGGGGCTGTTCTAACTTTTTTAAAGAGTACAGGATTAGAGCATATAGGATATAATGGGGATTGTGATGCTTTTGCTCACCTTGAAGGCTGAGGATCCCAGGGCGGAAGTTGGAGGAGCTGAACACGCAGCGCCAGCAGAAGGTGGGTGAGGCATTACATCCACAAATAAAAGGAGAGGAAAAGGGAAGGATGGTATATAAAATAAAAAGGAATATATAGATGCATCACCCATGTAGGATGTACAGTAGGTGGCGGTAATACTCCTATGGAGTGAGCGGCCAGTAACAAGAAGAAGAAGAAGAAGAAGAACATCCAAGTCTGTTAGCCCCGCCCTCTCCACTACGTCATTAAAGCTGCGACAGTATGTGTGTAAACTAAAGACTGTAAAAAAAATATGGTGTAAACTCATACAGGCATGGTTAATAGTGCTCTTTTTCACTTAAGAAATGTTCGGTGAACACAATTCGCTAAAAATATAATGTGAAATGGAAAGTACGTTTATTCGAATTTGGAATGCACGCAATTTAAGAATATTACAATCTATTATTTCAACAGGTATAGGAAGCCCCGCCGTTCAGCAGGGCATCAAAAAATTAATTTATACTCATTGTGTTCCTCCCCACGGAAATCTTTAGTAAAAGGCGAAAGATTTATGCGATCTGAAGAGAAACATAAGTGTACTGAAATTTACTAAATCACCAGCAAGTGACCTAGTGCAAGGAACACAATTCACGAGAACGGTGATGGACACAGTGTGCTCAATATTTAACGGAGATAGTCTTATTTGTTGTGAGACTGGATAGATAATACCTATTATAGACTATTATATTGCTGGTTGGCCTACTTTTTATATTATTATTTTTGTATATCTTATTAGTTTATTAATTTCTTGTCTTTTGTTAATTTATTAGTTTGTCTTGAATATTGCTTAATGACTTTAGCAATGTTTCATAAGAAGTTATTAGTCGCTTAATGCCATTTTGATGTAATATTGATGTCAACTCTGTATATAAATGTATTTATAATAAGCAAAAGCATTCTTTATATACCTTTATCTTCTACCATGGCCTATATTTGATCGCAAGAGATTATATTAATCATTATCGTATTGTGCATGAAAGCACACGTCCCATGCACGTACATTTAAATATATATGTTTTATTGTCGATGTGATCTGATATTATACATTATTAAGAAGCCCCGCGGTTAAGCAGGGCATCAAAAAATTAGTTTATACTCATTGTGTTCCTCCCCACGGAAATCTTTAGTAAAAGGCGAAAGATTTATGCGATCTGAAGAGAAACATGAGTGTACTAGTTTCCTTTCTGCACCAGCACGTGACCCCGTATGTAAGGAACACACTTCACGAGAACGGTGAAGAACACTGTGTGTTCAACATTGAACGTAAATTATTTGTTGTCAAACTGGATAGTTACTTTTCTATATGATCATAAAGTGTCTTTGGTCTGCTCTTTTTTATATTAAACGTGAAGATTAAACACACACACACACACACACACACACACCGAACGATTCGCACTCAAAGTCCCCGTATTTCTTGCACTATGCTTTGGTAACGTAGTTTGTATAATATGCAGAAAATGGCAGGATCACAGTCCTGCCAAAGTAGGCTAACACTGTCGATAAAACGCGAATACAACTCACTGCTCTTGAAGGATATTTATTAGCTGTATTATTTAATAAAATATTATAGCCTACAGTCGCATATTATCTTCATTTAAAAAAAATGTTTGATTTAGAATTGATGTGAAACTGACTTTTTAAAGACGTGGATCAGATGTTTACACAGCAGATGCTTTCCAGACAAAGTTATAAGACAGTTTGGAGATGTAGCCTATCTGGGAACTGACTGGAAATAAATTGTATATGGCTATATTTAATATATACATTTTATTTTATTAGTTTATTAATTTCTTGTCTTTTGTCATTTCATTAGTTTGTCTTGAATCATTTCTTGATAACTTTATTATTTCTTAAGACGTTATTAATCGCTGCAATATTTATATCAACTTTGTATATAGGCTAAATGTATATAAAATAAGCAAAAACTTTATCTATTACGCCATTTATATGCCCATATCTTATCCCGTAGGCCTATTTGATGTGCGTGGAGATCGCGGTGAGGGCCCAGAATCACCCATTGAATATGATCGCATAAGATTAAATCATAACCATTAACATATTGTGAACGAAAGCACACGATCCACGCACGTCACTATTACGTATAATGTTCAATTCTCCATATGATCTGACTTTAAACACTGTAAGGAAGCCCCGCCGTTAAGCAGGGCATCAAAAAATTAGTTTATACTCATTGTGTTCCTCCCCACGGAAATCTTTAGTAAAAGGCGAAAGATTTATGCGATCTGAAGAGAAACATGAGTGTACTAGTTTCCTCACTGCACCAGCACGGACCCGAGTGTAAGGAACACACTTCACGAGAACGGTGAAGGATACTGTGTGTTCAACATTTAACCGATTATTTGTAGCGAGACTGGATAGTTGAAAATTTTCATATGATAATAAAGTGACTCTTCCGATCTGCTCTTTTTTCATTTTAAACGTGAGATTAAAATAATAATAATCACACTTTATGATCCCTGCTGAACGTAGTACCCCAGAGTGCAGTCTGGACGAGGGGGCGGGGCGACACTTTGGGGCGGGGTTACACGTGTCGCTCCGCCCACCCCCAATTTAATTGGCTTATTATACAGCAATCTTATTGGCCTGATTCAAGCCTGAGCATGCGCATTCTTTATGTACTATTTTTGTGAATGATTTGTCCATATTAAAGAAATATTAAATGCTAACTCTAATCGTATATTATCGGTTTACCATGGTAATTTTAGTTAAGATCTATTGGATAATGTTTTATTGTTAAGACACAGAATAGACAAAGTTATTGTTTAAAAACGAACGCTTGGTGACAGCACCGACAGCACCATTTCATATTTCCACCAGGTCGGTCGGTGGATCAGCTCAAACTCTGGATTTTACGCAAATTATGATAAATCGCTGTATTAAAGGAAAGACATCGGACAAACCCGAACGCAAGCAGCTGATTTTAGTGCTCTGATTTTTTAGCACGACCGTTTTTTGTTGATTTTTTCAACGAGATTTGTTCTCCAATGCTTGCATTTTTTGGCACAAAGTGCAAATAAAATGTTTAATGGCAAACACATATTTCCTTGTTGTTTACCTGTTAAAAATAGTTTCAAATATTAACACTGGCATAGGCTATATCTGTAGCCTAACTATTTTAAAAAATCACCGCTGTAAATCTGTGCATATAGGCCTATAGCCTAACAGCCTACTTCAAATAGCTACTTATATACCTAGGCTACTTACTTAAATGAGCACATAAATAATCATATTTGCTATAGATCGACATAATAATATCTGTTTTAGTATTATTTTTTTTCCCACTTTTCAGCACTGCAGGTTTTTAAATTCCCATTGTACGCAAAAAAACAAAACACACACACACAAAAAATAAAAAAAATAAAAAATGACCAGGGATTGTATTATTTGGTAGCCTATTATTGTCTTATTTGTCACTTTCGGAACTGTGTCTTACTGAAATACAGTGAATTATCATTATGTAGTGTAAAAACCCGAGTTTATTTATAATGGGAAAATGAAGAAGCATAAATTAATGATGTAAAATGTCGCAGCACTGCATGACATTCGGAAAATATTACTATCAGCTTAATAGGCGATCTCTCCTTGCAATGCTAGTAATTTAATGCAGTCATGATCATTGCTCACTTAAAGTGCCATTGACTTATCTGCTGGGTAAATTAATAAATATAATTTAGCTAAATCTAAAACATCGTATGATTTATATCAGCAACATATTTATTTATATCGCCCAGCTCTAAAACGGCTCAATGTGAATGCTTAGGCCTATATTACTGTTTGTAAAGCTGCTATAAAACGATGTGAATTGAGCGCTATACACATTTTTTTTTACTTCACTTGATATAGACCTAGGTATCGTGGCCACGAATGAAGAATTCGTTCCCCATATTTAGCAGCACACGACGGTCTGCCTTGAAGGGATTGTTATTGTTTGTTGTACAGTAACTTCATTTAACTTATTAAGTCGTATTAAGTTAATAAAAACATTATTTAATTGATCATTACTGAAATCGCCATGCGACAACGTAGTAGCAAACGGCCAAACTGCGCGAAACTGCGTAGATAGAAGATCATTCATAAACTCGTACATAAAGAAATGCGCATGCTCATGCCTCAAGTGTCTACTCCAATAAGATTGCTGTATTATAAACCAATGAAATTGTTGGTAGGGCGGAGCGACACGTGTCGCCCCGCCCCAAAGTGTCGCCCCGCCCCATCGTCCAGACTCAGGGGGGCAGTGTTCCGAAAAACATTGAAGCCGACCTGGGCGCCGCCATTGGCTAGCGGACCCCCACCTGCTGTTAGCATTCCATTGACTCCCATTCATTTTGGCGTCACTTTGACAGCGAATAACTTTACATCTGAGGCGTTTAAAGACACCGTTTGTCCATTGTTTATTTCTAAAGAAACACGAAAATGTATAAAAGGCTCCATTACCTTGTATCTTACGTTATGGCCCCGTAGAAGCAGTTTTTGTAAAAATAGGCTAACGATTGCGTCATACCCGCGCGACTCTGTCGCACAAGTCGAAAAATTACCGTATGGACAGGCAGAGAAGCTCGCAAGCAATCGGGAGGACGTGGAGGCATAAAGTCAAGGGAGAAGCCCATAGAGAGTGATAAAGTTGCTCCCGCTGCTAGCTCTTGGACAGCTAATACCCACGCTCTCCGTCTCTGCGAGATTCGGAAGGGAATTATTCAGATTTCTCTCGGCACAGCTACTAGAAGACCTACAGGTTGCTCACGTCACATCTACGTCGTCAAGCTCAGTTTGAGTCTGCGCAGTTCGCCTTGCGATCAGGAAGTGAGTGCTTCTAATTGACTTCATTTCTCTCCGTTGAAACCTATGGGGTCGCTGTGTCCAGTTTATATACTGTCTATGTCCAGACTGCACTCTGGGGTTACTCTGCTGAACTGACACAGACCAACAGAGGGCGTTGTCTTCTTCCATCAGTGAGGGGAACTAGAACACAAAGGAAAAGTTCTCTTCTAACGTTCCAATGCTTCTTAGAAACGAAGAAAAACACAGAACTAAAAGTAAGAAGCACTTCTGGACAAGTGGTAGAAAGACAGACATTTATGCGCACAGCATAACTTCTTGTTTCTTTATTGTGTGTGTTGAGATAAAAAGAGCAACAAAAAATTCACAATCAGATGGATTAGTTAAAGCCCAGTAGAGACAGGGGGACGAACCGAGGGCAAAAAAATAAATAAATGGTGTTATCGTTTACAATTACAGTCTTATATTCAGTAGGCCTAATTTTAGAGATTTTAAAATGTTTATAAATAATATTAGTGACACGAATATTCTCACAAAGCAAATAATCTCCCCCCTTTGCCAGGACCTGGTTTGTGAGCTGTTGGCAGAGCCATCATACGTCACACGGCACCACAATTTCCAACAGGAAAATTCAACTGCAGTAGCCACCGTTCAACCTGAAGAGGGCAGCACTCAAACGTTTTTACACCATATATTGTAGAATTAAAACACTTTATACCCAAATGTCAAAACATTTATTCGAATCAATGAACAGCATTAATAAAGCCCCAGTCTTACAGATCATTAAAGGTCCCATGACATGAAATTTTCACTTTTTGAGATTTTTTAACATTAATATGAGTTCCCCTGGCCTGTATATGGTCCCCAAGTTTCTAGAAATTTCAATCGGTGTAAATCGAGTTTTTGCTATTTTTCTCTGCCTTTGAAAAAGTGGAAGCTCAATTGGGCTGATCTTGAATATCCTCCGTATGAAATGTTACCTCCCCTTTCTCTGCTTTGCCCGCCCAGAGAATATTTCCCGTCCATGAGAAAATGAGCTAGGAAGTAGGAACGCGTGCGCGCGATTTTAGTTTGTCCACGGGAGATATCATGGCTTTTGAGCGAGCGAAGCATAATAATTGCTCAATAATTGGATGTACAAATGAACACCGAAGCCTTTTAGTTCCTTCATCCAAGCCCCAGAAGAACCAGTGGATTCATTTAAAGGGCACCTATTATGGAATTTTGAAATTTACCTTTCATGTAGTGTGTAACATAGATCTAAGTGAACAAAAACATCCTGCAAAGTTTGAAATATGAAAGTGGACCGTATATAAAGTTATTGTCTTTCAAAAGTAAGAGTCGACTCTGAGTCATTTTTATGAATCGTTAGAAGACCGAAGCTTTTTCTCTGACTAGATGACGTCAACTTGTCAAGTTATTTGAATACGATACGCCCACTTATTGCGCTCCAAGGCCAGCAGGGAAAACATCAGGGCAACAAGACGCTGTGTTCTGAAGTGCGACTCAAAAGCCAACTTTTTTCATCTGCCCAAGGAGGAGCTACAATTCACTATACCACAGAAGTATAGTCCGAGCCTTGTGCTTTGTTCGCGCCATTTTGAAGACGATTGCTTTACTAACTTAAATGCAATCAAACTTGGATTCGCGAGCCGGATTATATTGAAGGAAGGTTCAGTTCCAAGTGTATTTGCATCAGCTTCCTCCTCCGTATCACAACCTGTAAGTGTTATTAATAATTTTTGCTTTTATATTTTATGTAGCATGCTTAATAATTATTTTGTTTGTTGTGTAAGCACCGTTTAGCTTCTAGCTTCTAGATATGTGAAGTGTTTGTCGTTGTTTTCGGAGTTGTCTAAAGAATAGAGTAATACCTCGTAGTAACGTAACTGCATTTTTTTTTTTTTTTTGTAAAAACGTTATGTTTATGCATCAGGCTAACGCAAACAAAGACTGATTGTGCTTTTACAATATGAACTCTGGGCTATGCTCGCTAACGTAACATTAAAATCTTTATCTTATTTTTCGTTTTTTACTACAAACTATAAAGCAGTGGACTATAATCATTATTATAACACAATTTAATTGATAAAAGCATCATTGTACTCCGTGTTAAAAATAAGTATTATCTCTGTAAATACTGCTGGGTCATCTGACCAATCAACGCAGATTAGCGTCGCGCAAAGGAGGGGTTTGGAAAAACGAGTCGTTGAACGAATCATTTGGGAGTCGGTGAGCAAATCAGGTAAAAATAAATGCATATTATACGAAAACAAAAGTGTTTTTTGTCATTGCATGCATGTAAAACTGTTGTTGGGGACTCCCACAACAACATTAGGAACATTTTAAATGTCATAATAGGTGCCCTTTAATTTCCTCTGGAAATGCGCCGACACAACTCCCCAAAGTTTTGCATGTCTGCGGCAAACATTTCACCGACGACTGTTTCCTCAACTTGGATCACTACAGAGCTGGCCTCGACGAACGTCTGAAAATAAATCGATCGAGCCGAGCAACACTTTCTGATGTGTAATTGTTCAAGTTCAGACAGGTAATTTTTCTCTCAAATCGTTCAATACAGCTGTTTATGCCTCAGTAAGTCAAGCCAGTGACTAAAATATCAACTTCACATCGTTTCTTTTAGTAGGATGAAAATAATCGTATTTAAATTGTGAATAAATTATATACAGAAAGCGATCAAAGAGCAATCTTTGTAGGAATCGCGCGCACGCGTTCCTTCTTCCTAGCTCATTTTCTCATGGACACAGCGCGATCGAGTTTATCTGGACACTTGCCAAACTCGTTATGAAACCAGTGGCACGTTACACTGCACATGAAGCTCTTACTGTATTTACATCATCGTGTTTGCATTGGTGAAAGCAGAGCGAGTGCAGAAACTGCGTTGCAATGATAAGATCTACATTCTCGCGATCAACAACAGACTGTCATCTGCTTGCGCAATGCTCATCACGGCAACATTTTATGTGATGGGAATAGATCTAAATACTTAAAAAACTTCTGACGATTTGTTAATCTCGATAGCTGTAATAGTAAAAACGTATAATAACTGTAGTAAAAGTATTCGAGAGAGTTTCACATGTAATAAGTAGCTATTTCATATGCAAGCATGTCAGCCAATCACAGCAGCGGCCGGTTACACCGAAGTCTCACACAGACACGCCCCTTCAAACAGAGCGTTCAAATCAGAGGCTAAAACTGGGCTAGGAAAAATGCCTTTTGTTTCTAAATTATGACTATTTTCTATCTAAAAAACATACTAACATTATAAGGGCAACCCAGGACACATTATAAAATAATATAATAACCCCATGTCATGGGACCTTTAACTAAAAAAGTTGTTTCAGGGTTTAGTTACCCTTTAAAGATCGTGTCCACTTTACACCCAAGACAAAACTGCACCCTGACACTAAACACAGGACCTGATCTGGGCCGTCATTAGTGGTGGTGACAAATAAAGGAACCCCAACCACCCAGGCCAGGGGGCCCACTAAATCCAGTAGCACCTCAATGCAGTACATAAGATCCAAGGGGCGGAGTTGGATCCAGATCCAAGGGGCGGAGTTAGATCCAGATCCGATGGGCGGAGTTGGATTTCCTCCCACTGCATTCTGATTGGTCGACAGGTTCCTAGCGTTTCTCACAGGTTCACGTTTAAAGTCTGTGTAGAGAGAATGGTGTCGTCTAATTTAAGAACCTAATTTAATAACAAATGATCGTTGCGACGGAAGCGAATTAATCAAAACTAACTTTAGCTGGAAAATAATTGTATTAAAGAACCGCTATAAAGCCAAAACCATCTCCATTTCCTTAAATTATAAGTTTATCTCTGTAAAGCTGCTTTGAAACAACACTGTTAAAAGCGCTATATAAATTAAGATGATTTGACTTTTGACAGAAAAACAAACTTGCTGAAAACAAATCTTATTTAATGAAGTTTAAAAAGTTACAAACATTGTAGTTTGTACATTGTGTGAATGTGATTTTTTTTTCATTTGGAAAAAGCGTTTAATTATAATCCAAAACAAAAAGATTGATTAAAAATTCTTACATTTCATCTTCCCTGAAAAGCATGTAGTTCCTTGTTACATGCAAGAATAAATATATCTTAAAAAGAAATGTATTCTTTGATTGGCTGATCTTTTACCCCTCTCAGTAGTCCACATGCACTTTGATTTCAAATATTAAATCAAATATTATAATATTAATAAGTAGGCTTTTGAGTAATATTAAATCAAGTTTAAATTCATGTAGAAAAAATGTGTGCTTTTCCATTGATTATGCAACTGTAAGTGACTAAATTATAGCAGCACTAATTTTAAACTTATAAATGACTTCACAAGGGAATCTGACTTAATTTACATAACATAAGAGCATCTCACTTACATAAATGCATGAACAATTCATTACCAGCACAATTAAATAGGAAAAAAAACACGTTTATTAACACACTAGGTAAAACAGACATTTTGAAAACAGTAGGGAAACTTTGAAGGCAAAACATAAGGAAAACCACATTGGGAGCACACGCAGAAATGACACAAACATTACAGGGAAACCACCGGACATTCACAATTAACTATTCATCCTTTCAGGTCAGCACAGATCTGGCAGAACTCGCTGCAGAAGTCTGGGTGGGTGTCTTCACATATTATTTAAAAAAGTTCCCCCTTTCTTCCTCGACCTCCATATCCTGTGGGGTAGCAAAGAAAGCAAATATTTCAATGTTCATTATTTTTTAAATGTTTTAATTCATCATTGAAAGTAAAACACTCCATGGCAACAACTAACAATGCATACCTGGAGTGCAGTGTTTGCCTAACCTGGCTAGTGGGTAGCGTGGCTAACCTGGCTAACTAGATAGCTACCTGACAGACAACACCACATGTTAGCTTACCCTAGCTATAAACATATGAACATACCAATAGTATTATCCAAAGCTAATTAGTTTAGCTAAATAGATAGGCCACCACACGTGCGTGCTAACGTTAACGCTACAAACGACCTAACTTACCATTAATGGATGCCAGTTTAGCGGACTAGTTAAACATGTCTTGGTGTTATCAAAAAGTATGGACACTGTCAAAACTTTAACATATATTTAAGTGTGATCATTACTTAAAGACGCACACTAAATTATTAATCTATCTCGACTATATTAGTAATCAAAATGTAGACTTACATTGATGAGAGCAAACAATGGTGATCACCGATATGCTGGTTCATCTGGTGGTGGGGCTGGGGCGTGGGGGCGAAGGATATATAGTGGGAGGAGTTGGATCTGGATCCAACTCCTCCCAGTGGATTTCATGTTCTGCAGTGAGGACCTTCTCACTAAATCGGGTAATTTTCCTATATTCCCCTACTCTTATGGATGAGTGTAGTATACTACAGCGTTGGCTTCTATGAGAGTTGAACGAAAACCACAAAAAACATGTGATTTAGTTAAAGAAGTTTTTTCAAATATCTCCTGTCTCTGTCATTATTCTCCCATAATTATTTCAGCTCAGTCAGCGGCAAACAGACTAAGGACCCAATAAAATCACAAGTCCCGCCCCTGCTAGTGAACAGAACGAATCAGAGTTGAGGCTGCTCCAAAACAGAACCAATCAGAGTTGAGGCTGCTCTGAGAACATAACCAATCAGAGTTGAGGCTGCTCCGAGAACAGAACCAATCAGAGTAGAGGCTGCTCCGAGAACGGTTGAAAAGTTACAGTGGAAATGAGACTGACTGAAAATAACACTTTCTCTTTAGAAATGTTCAGTAATATCTAATCACAGTATTTAAAATGTGAATATGGAAGATTATAGAGCATTAGTTTAGTCCTGGAACACAGTTTAGGATCAACACATTCTATCATTTCAACAGATTTGAGAGCCCTACCAGTTAGGCAGGGCAACAAAAAATTAGTTTATACTCATTGTGTTCCTCCCCACGGAAATCTTTAGTAAAAGGCGAAAGATTTATACGATTTGAAGAGAAACATGAGTGTACTAGTTTCCTCACTGTACCAGCACGTGACCCGGTGTAAGGAACACACTCCACGAGAACGGTGAAGAACACTGTGTGTTCAACATTTAACATATATATTATTTGTCGTGAGACTAGTTAGTACCTTTTCATATGATAATAAAGTGACCTATGAAAGTGACACATCTAGTCTTTACTTTCTTTATTTTAAACGGGATTTAGATAATTTAAAAAAATAAAAATAAACATACTTTATGATCCCTGTTAAACTGACATAATTATTTCAGTTCAGTCAGCGGCAAACAGACAAAGGACCCAATAAAATCACAAGTCCCGCCCCTCCTAGTGAACAAAACCAATCAGAGTTGAGGCTGCTCTGAGAACAGAACCAATCAGAGTTGAGGCTGCTCCGAGAACAGAACCAATCAGAGTTGAGGCTGCTCCGAGAACAGAACCAAACAGAGTTGAGGCTGATCCAAGAACAGAACCAAACAGAGTTGAGGCTGTTCCGAGAACAGAACCAATTGGAGTTGAGGCTGCTCTGAGAACAGAACCAATTCAGAGTTGAGGCTGTTCCGAGAACAGAACCAATCAGAGTTGAGGCTGCTCCGAGAACAGAACCAATCAGAGTTGAGGCTGTTCCGAGAACAGAACCAATCAGAGTTGAGGCTGCTCCGAGAACAGAACCAATCAGAGTTGAGGCTGTTCCGAGAACAGAACCAATTGGAGTTGAGGCTGCTCTGAGAACAGAACCAAACAGAGTTGAGGCTGCTCCGAGAACAGAACCAATCAGAGTTGAGGCTGCTCCGAGAATGGTTGAAAAGTTACAGTGGAAATGAGACTGACTGTCTCTTTTCCTTTTACTTTTTCTCTTTAGAACACACTTTTTCTCTTTAGAAATGTTCAGTAATCTCTAATCATGGTATTTAAAATGCGAATATGGAAGATTATACAGTATTAGTTTAGTCCTGGAACACAGTTTAGAATCAACACATTCTATAATTTCAACAGATTTGAGAGCCCTACTAGTTAGGCAGGGCAACAAAAAATTAGTTTATACTCATTGTGTTCCTCCCCACGGAAATCTTTAGTAAAAGGCGAAAGATTTATACGATCTGAAGAGAAACATGAGTGTACTAGTTTCCTCACTGTACCAGCACGTGACCCGGTGTAAGGAACACACTCCACGAGAACGGTGAAGAACACTGTGTGTTCAACATTTAACGTATATATTATTTGTCGTGAGACTGGATAGTTAGTACCTTTTCATATGATAATAAAGTGACCTATGAAAGTGACACATCTAGTCTTTACTTTCTTTATTTTAAACGTGATTTAGATAATTAATTATTTTTTTAAAACATACTTTATGATCCCTGTTAAACTGACATAATTATTTCAGTTCAGTCAGCGGCAAACAGACAAAGGACCCAATAAAATCACAAGTCCCGCCCCTCCTAGTGAACAGAACCAAACAGAGTTGAGGCTGTTCCGAGAACAGAACCAATCAGAGTTGAGGCTGTTCCGAGAACAGAACCAATCAGAGTTGAGGCTGTTCCGAGAACAGAACCAATCAGAGTTGAGGCTGTTCCGAGAACAGAACCAATTGGAGTTGAGGCTGCTCCGAGAACAGAACCAATCAGAGTTGAGGCTGCTCCGAGAACAGAACCAATCAGAGTTGAGGCTGTTCCGAGAACAGAACCAAACAGAGTTGAGGCTGCTCCGAGAACAGAACCAATCAGAGTTGAGGCTGCTCCGAGAACAGAACCAATCAGAGTTGAGGCTTCTCCGAGAATGGTTGAAAAGTTACAGTGGAAATGAGACTGACTGAAAATAACACTTTTTCTCTTTAGAAATTTTCAGTAATCTCTAATCACAGTATTTAAAATGCAAATATGGAAGATTGTAGAGCATTAGTTTAGTCCTGGAACACAGTTTAGGATCAACACATTCTATCATTTCAACAGATTTGAGAGCCCTACCAGTTAGGCAGGGCAACAAAAAATTAGTTTATACTCATTGTGTTCCTCCCCACGGAAATCTTTAGTAAAAGGCGAAAGATTTATACGATTTGAAGAGAAACATGAGTGTACTAATATCCTCACTGTACCAGCACGTGACCCGGTGTAAGGAACACACTCCACGAGAACGGTGAAGAACACTGTGTTCAACATTTAACGTATATATTATTTGTCGTGAGACTGGATAGTTAGTACCTTTTCATATGATAATAAAGTGACCTATGAAAGTGACACATCTAGTCTTTACTTTATTTTAAACTTGATTTATATCATTTAAAAAATAAAAAAACATACTTTTATGATCCCTGTTAAACTGACACATAATTATTTCAGTTCAGTCAGCGGCAAACAGACAAAGGACCCAATAAAATCACAAGTCCCGCCCCTCCTAGAGAACAGAACCAAACAGAGTTTAGGCTGCTCCGAGAACAGAACCAAACAGAGTTGAGGCTGCTCCGAGAACAGAACCAAACAGAGTTGAGGCTGCTCCGAGAACAGAACCAAACAGAGTTGAGGCTGTTCCGAGAACAGAACCAATCAGAGTTGAGGCTGCTCCGAGAACAGAACCAATTGGAGTTGAGGCTGCTCCGAGAACAGAACCAATCAGAGTTGAGGCTGTTCCGAGAACAGAACCAATTGGATTTGAGGCTGCTCTGAGAACAGAACCAATCAGAGTTGAGGCTGCTCCGAGAACAGAACCAAACAGAGTTGAGGCTGTTCTGAGAACAGAACCAATCAGAGTTGAGGCTGCTCCGAGAACAAAACCAAACAGAGTTGAAGCTGTTCCAAGAACAGAACCAATCAGAGTTGAGGCTGTTCCGAGAACAGAACCAATTGGAGTTGAGGCTGCTCTGAGAACAGAACCAAACAGAGTTGAGGCTGTTCCGAGAACAGAACCAATCAGAGTTGAGGCTGCTCCGAGAACAGAACCAAACAGAGTTGAGGCTGTTCCAAGAACAGAACCAAACAGAGTTGAGGCTGCTCCGAGAACAGAACCAAACAGAGTTGAGGCTGTTCCGAGAACAGAACCAATCAGAGTTGAGGCTGCTCCGAGAACAGAACCAAACAGAGTTGAGGCTGTTCCGAGAACAGAACCAATAAGAGTTGAGGCTGCTCCGAGAACAGAACCAAACAGAGTTGAGGCTGTTCCAAGAACAGAACCAAACAGAGTTGAGGCTGCTACAAGAACAGAACCAAACAGAGTTGAGGCTGATCCAAGAACAGAACCAAACAGAGTTAAGGCTGCTCCGAGAACAGAACCAAACAGAGTTGAGGCTGATCCAAGAACAGAACCAAACAGAGTTGAGGCTGTTCCGAGAACAGAACCAAACAGAGTTGAGGCTGCTCCGAGAACAGAACCAAACAGAGTTGAGGCTGTTCCGAGAACAGAACCAATCAGAGTTGAGGCTGCTCCGAGAACAGAACCAAACAGAGTTGAGGCTGTTCCGAGAACAGAACCAATAAGAGTTGAGGCTGCTCCGAGAACAGAACCAAACAGAGTTGAGGCTGTTCCAAGAACAGAACCAAACAGAGTTGAGGCTGCTACAAGAACAGAACCAAACAGAGTTGAGGCTGATCCAAGAACAGAACCAAACAGAGTTAAGGCTGCTCCGAGAACAGAACCAAACAGAGTTGAGGCTGATCCAAGAACAGAACCAAACAGAGTTGAGGCTGCTACAAGAACAGAACCAAACAGAGTTAAGGCTGCTCCGAGAACAGAACCAAACAGAGTTGAGGCTGATCCAAGAACAGAACCAAACAGAGTTGAGGCTGTTCCGAGAACAGAACCAATCAGAGTTGAGGCTGCTCCGAGAACAGAACCAATCAGAGTTGAGGCTGCTCCGAGAACAGAACCAATCAGAGTTGAGGCTCCTCCGAGAACAGAACCAATCAGAGTTGAGGCTGTTCCGAGAACAGAACCAATCAGAGTTGAGGCTGTTCCGAGAACAGAACCAATTGGAGTTGAGGCTGCTCCGAGAACAGAACCAATCAGAGTTGAGGCTGTTCCGAGAACAGAACCAATCAGAGTTGAGGCTGTTCCGAGAACAGAACCAATTGGAGTTGAGGCTGCTCCGAGAACAGAACCAATCAGAGTTGAGGCTTCTCCGAGAATGGTTGAAAAGTTACAGTGGAAATGAGACTGACTGAAAATAACACTTTTTCTCTTTAGAAATTTTCAGTAATCTCTAAACACAGTATTTAAAATGCAAATATGGAAGATTGTAGAGCATTAGTTTAGTCCTGGAACACAGTTTAGGATCAACACATTCTATCATTTCAACAGATTTGAGAGCCCTACCAGTTAGGCAGGGCAACAAAAAATTAGTTTATACTCATTGTATTCCTCCCCACGGAAATCTTTAGTAAAAGGCGAAAGATTTATACGATTTGAAGAGAAACATGAGTGTACTAATATCCTCACTGTACCAGCACGTGACCCGGTGTAAGGAACACACTCCACGAGAACGGTGAAGAACACTGTGTGTTCAACATTTAACGTATATATTATTTGTCGTGAGACTGGATAGTTAGTACCTTTTCATATGATAATAAAGTGACCTATGAAAGTGACACATCTAGTCTTTACTTTATTTTAAACGTGATTTATATCATTTAAAAAATAAAAAAACATACTTTTATGATCCCTGTTAAACTGACACATAATTATTTCAGTTCAGTCAGCGGCAAACAGACAAAGGACCCAATAAAATCACAAGTCCCGCCCCTCCTAGAGAACAGAACCAAACAGAGTTGAGGCTGCTCCGAGAACAGAACCAAACAGAGTTGAGGCTGCTCCGAGAACAGAACCAAACAGAGTTGAGGCTGTTCCGAGAACAGAACCAATCGGAGTTGAGGCTGCTCCGAGAACAGAACCAATTGGAGTTGAGGCTGCTCCGAGAACAGAACCAATCAGAGTTGAGGCTGTTCCGAGAACAGAACCAATTGGAGTTGAGGCTGCTCTGAGAACAGAGCCAATCAGAGTTGAGGCTGCTCCGAGAACAGAACCAAACAGAGTTGAGGCTGTTCTGAGAACAGAACCAATCAGAGTTGAGGCTGCTCCGAGAACAGAACCAAACAGAGTTGAAGCTGTTCCAAGAACAGAACTAATCAGAGTTGAGGCTGTTCCGAGAACAGAACCAATTGGCGTTGAGGCTGCTCTGAGAACAGAACCAAACAGAGTTGAGGCTGTTCTGAGAACAGAACCAATCAGAGTTGAGGCTGCTCCGAGAACAGAACCAATTGGAGTTGAGGCTGCTCTGAGAACAGAACCAAACAGAGTTGAGGCTGTTCCGAGAACAGAACCAATCAGAGTTGAGGCTGTTCCGAGAACAGAACCAATTGGAGTTGAGGCTGCTCTGAGAACAGAACCAAACAGAGTTGAGGCTGTTCCGAGAACAGAACCAATCAGAGTTGAGGCTGTTCCGAGAACAGAACCAATTGGAGTTGAGGCTGCTCCGAGAACAGAACCAATTGGAGTTGAGGCTGCTCCGAGAACAGAACCAAACAGAGTTGAGGCTGTTCCGAGAACAGAACCAATCAGAGTTGAGGCTGCTCTGAGAACAGAACCAAACAGAGTTGAGGCTGCTCCGAGAACAGAACCAATCAGAGTTGAGGCTGCTCCGAGAACAGAACCAATCAGAGTTGAGGCTGCTCCGAGAACAGAACCAATTGGAGTTGAGGCTGCTCCGAGAACAGAACCAATCAGAGTTGAGGCTGCTCCGAGAACAGAACCAATCAGAGTTAAGGCTGCTCCGAGAACAGAACCAATCAGAGTTGGGGCTGCTCCGAGAAAAGAACCAATCAGAGTTGAGGCTGCTCAGAGAACAGAACCAATCAGAGTTGAGGCTGCTCAGAGAACAGTTGAGAGTTACAGTGGAAATGAGACTGACTGAAAATATCGGGGGGAAATCTGGGTACCAGTAACGGCATGGAAAGGAGGAGAGGGAGACCAGGTGAACGACTTAACCAGTCTTTCAAAATGTTCTTTATCAAGACAGGTACGTGTCAGTAGCATATTATCTTCATTTAGAAAATGTCTTTAAGATGTTTGATTTAGGATTTATGTAAAACTGACTTTTTAAAGACTTATATCAGATGTTTCCGTCCCTGCTAGTGAACAGAAATATATATATATATATATATATATATATATATAATTTTATTAATTTCTTGTTTTTTTTATTTCATTAGTTCGTCTTAAATAATTTCTTGATGACTTTAATGTTTCATAAGAAGCTATTAATCGCTTAATGCAATTTTGATGTAATATTTATTTTGACTTAGTATATACATTTATATAAAATAAGCAATAGGCCTATTTATTATGCTATTTATATGTCCATATCTATAATCCTGTATTTGATATGAGTGGAGAGCGGTGAGGGCCCAGAATTCAGAAGTGGTCAAATCAATGCCATTAACACATTGTGAATGAACGCACATGTTATACGAGTACACGAAACACATTCAATTCACCATTTGATCTGACATTAAACACTGTAAGGAAGCCCCGCCGTTAAGCAGGGCATCAAAAAATTAGTTTATACTCATTGTGTTCCTCCCCACGGAAATCTTTAGTAAAAGGCGAAAGATTTATGCGATCTGAAGAGAAACATGAGTGTATTAGTTCCCTCACTGCGCCAGCACGTGACCCCGTGTAGGGAACACACTTCACGAGAACGGTGAAGAACACTGTGTGTTCAACATTTAACGTAAATTATTTGTTGTCAAACTGGATAGTTACTTTTCTATATGATAATAAAGTGACTCATCCCGTCTGCTCTTTTTTTATTTTAAACGTGAAGATTAAAAAAGACAAAAACAAAACACACTTTGATCCCTTTTGAACTGACACAGACCAACAGAGGGCGTTGTCTTCTTCCGGCAGTGAGTGGAACACAAAGGAAAAGTTCTCTTCTAACGTTACAATTCTTAGAAACAAACGAAAACACCAAGAGAACAGAACCAATCAGAGTTGAGGCTGCTCCAAGAACAATTGAGAAGTTACAGTGAAAATGAGACTGACAGAAAATGTCACTTTCTCTCTTTAGAAATGTCCGGTTTTCTCTGTATTAAAAACACGAAATGGAAAAACAAAGTGCATAAGTTCAGAACTGGAACAGAGTTTAAGATCATAATCTATTATTTCAACAGACTTAAGAGCCCTACCAGTTAGGCAGGGCAACAAAAATTAGTTTATACTCATTGTGTTCCTCCCCACGGAAATCTTTAGTAAAAGGCGAAAGATTTATACGATCTGAAGAGAAACATGAGTGTACTAGTTTCCTTTCTGCACCAGCACGTGACCGGGTGTAAGGAACACACTCCACGAGAACGGTAAAGAACCATAGACAGTATATAAACTGGACACAGCGACCCCATAGGTTTCAACGGAGAGAAATGAAGTCAATTAGAAGCACTCACTTCCTGATCGCAAGGCGAACTGCGCAGACTCAAACTGAGCTTGACGACGTAGATGTGACGTGAGCAACCTGTAGGTCTTCTAGTAGCTGTGCCGAGAGAAATCTGAATAATTCCCTTCCGAATCTCGCAGAGACGGAGAGCGTGGGTATTAGCTGTACATGAGCTAGCAACAGGAGCAACTTTATCACTCTCTATGGGCTTCTCCCTTGACTTTATGCCTCCACGTCCTCCCGATTGCTTGCGAGCTTCTCTGCCTGTCCATACGGTAATTTTTCGACTTGTGCGACAGAGTCGCGCGGGTATGACGCAATCGTTAGCCTATTTTTACAAAAACTGCTTCTACGGGGCCATAACGTAAGATACAAGGTAATGGAGCCTTTTATACATTTTCGTGTTTCTTTAGAAATAAACAATGGACAAACGGTGTCTTTAAACGCCTCAGATGTAAAGTTATTCGCTGTCAAAGTGACGCCAAAATGAATGGGAGTCAATGGAATGCTAACAGCAGGTGGGGGTCCGCTAGCCAATGGCGGCGCCCAGGTCGGCTTCAATATTTTTCGGAACACTGCCCCCCTGTAAAGAACACTGTGTGTTGAACATTTAAAGTCCCTGTAAAGTCAAAATTAAGTATGTGTTCCGAGTTTGTCATATCACAGAAAAATGTGTTATTAGCCACCCAGCCAAATTCGAATGATCAAAAAAGCCGGCAAGTACATAAAATAAGCTATCAAAATCTTGAAAAAATGAGCAGTGGTCTCTGCTCTCAAACGCTGGGGGCGTGTCCGCCGGCTGCGCTGAAACCTGTCTGACTGACATCCAACTTCTCGAGTGACTTTATGCATGAAAGACTCGGTCTCTTTTGTGGTCGGAAGGGACTGCTTTGTGAACGGATAGAAGTTTAAATTACTTGGCTAAGAAATAATATTGATCATATAAATAAACAAACAAAAAAAATCACGTTTAGGGTTGCAGAATTTAGTACTTACTGTGGACTACCTACTATAATTATAACATAAGCACACAAGGCAGCCTACCCTCATTGGTGGGCACGCACTGCCGAGGATGGCACAGTTGTCGGCGCGACGGGAGGATGAAGGCCGAGGCGGGAGATAGTCTGTTCGGCCCCATTCAACAGTAACAGCGGATTATCAGAGCATCCCAGTTGTCTCCGACGAAAATGTACAAAACTATCCCGTGTAAAATGATCACTACAGAGGCGGGTTTTGGTGGTGATCCTCAGCTCTCCATCAAGGTGGCTCTTCACAAAATTAATCCACCTCTTCTTGATGTGATCGTTTTTAGGAAGTTTAAATAAGGACACCGATCTGTTTCGTACATGATCGCATCCAGGTAGTAGCCTACGCATTTCCGTGACGAAGGCATAGCTAACTAGAAAACTGTAGGCTGTAGTAATAATAATAACGTTACTGACAATAACTCGCGATTGAGCGCCAAACTGATGCGAATGTGCTCTATTTATATTGTTAGGGAGCGAACGGCAGGGGCTCCAGTACGTCATCAAGTAGGGGTGGGGCCAGGAGCTCAGGGGCTCCAGTGCGTCAGAGCCCCCGTTTTAGCCCCGCCCAAAAAATCCGGAAAATAGCAATGGTGAAAAACTGTCTAACTCCATAATTCAGTACTTCGCAGTTCACAGTCTTTGTAATATGTTTTAGCAATACATTTCTAACATTTATAATGTGTTTAGATTTTTTTTTTAGAATTGCCTTTACAGGGACTTTAACATTCTTTTCATATGATAATAAAGTGACTCATCTATCTATGAAAGGGACTCATCCAGTCTTCATTTTTTTTAACGTGATTTCTAGATAATAAAAAAACACACACACACACACTTTATGATCCCTGTTAAACGGACACAGACCAAAAAGAAAACGTCTTCTAATGTTGTATTGTGAAACGTTTAAGAAACTGTCAAGAAAACGCGAATATACAATTCACTGGTCTTGAAGGATACATGTATTATTTATTTTTATTATCATCATTTAATAAAATATTATGCAGTAGCATATTATCTTCATCAAAAATGAAGACAATGAGAAATTTGAACGTGAACCACAAAAACATACGATTTAGTTAAAGAAGTTTCCAAATATCTCCTGTCTCTGCCATTATTCTCACATAATTATTTCAGTTCAGTCAGCAGCAAACAGACAAAGGACCCAATAAAATCACAAGTCCCGCCCCTGCTAGTGAACAGAACCAATCAGAATTGAGGCTGCTCCAAGAACAGAACCAATCAAGGCCTCATTATACTTCTGTGCCGAACTCACGCCGTAGCTACGTCGTAGGCTGTGTGTAGCGTGCGTACCCTTCGGCATACCCTGACGTGCACCTCTCCAAAAATGTAACAGGGCGTCAATTCTACGCGGACGCAAGCACTGTGATTGGTCTGCTAGAACCTCCCCCCCTCGGGTTCCACATGCATGTGTGATTGCGCGTCAACGCGGACAACGACGCAGAAGTATAAACGAAAACCAACGCGTTGCCTACAGCGTAGAGGCTCCGGCGTAGGTCAGACGCAGAAGTTTAAATCAGCCTCCAAGAACAGAACCAATCAGAGTTGAGAGTTGAGGCTGCTACAAGAACAGAACCAATCAGAGTTGAGAGTTGAGGCTTTTACAAGAACAGAACCAATCAGAGTTGAGGCTGCTACAAGAACAGAACCAATCAGAGTTGAGGCTGCTCCAAGACCAGAACCAATCAGAGTTGAGGCCACGGTTTCCGGGTTGAACGTCATGTTTCCTGGAAATGGCGTGCACCGGTGTGCAACGGGGTTTGAGATACGTTTTCTCTTGTTTGGTGGGTGTGTCAGAACTGCAGTCCAATCAGCAGCAACATGTATATAAAGCATGCGGTATTAAAGTGAACTCGCACAATGGGTTCAAGGAAAGTCATTTACAAATGTGTTCGATGCAGCTCAGTATACGCAACAACTGAGGATATTAGAAGACATTAGGGGTGTGCAAAGCAGCCGCTATTTGTATCTGTATTTGTATTTGTTGAGGGGGGGAAAGTATTTGTATTTGTATTTGTATTCGAGTAAAATTCAAAATAGGCGTAAAAATCGTAATCGTAAAAAAAAATTTGCGTTACACTTCTAATTTACGTTATGTGTAAGTATTCTTTAATTATATCCATTATAATAATTAGGCCTATGGATATGCAATATTGGTTGATGGTTTTCCATAAATCCAGCAATGAAACAAGGAATGTCATTGAAAATAAAATCCATGGTTAAACCAACAACTAATAAAATACCATTGTGAACATCATGAAGCCTACAGCCTACAGTACATCTTGCTGTCTGCAACAGACAGAGTAACTTACGTACCATATAACTCCCACACGTGCATACAATTCGACAAAACTACACAAGCCTTTTTAACCTTTTTAACCGAACGGTAACGTCACTCTGTCAACAGCCTATTGTCTAAATTACCGCGCTAAACAGCTGACGTTACGTAAACAGAGCGAACATGAGAGCACCGACTGCAGACGTCAATAATACCGCGTAATGGAATAATCTCCCGATCGCTTCTCCAAAGTTATAAACTGCCTCAGGAACCCAGTTAAGGTACAAACGTCTATTCAACAAAAATAGTGATGGAGTTAAGTGTTTTTTCGCTGAGCCGAGCCCTCTCTGATGCTGTGTGGAGCAGCCTGTGTCCGTCACTCACTCACTCATCCGGGCGTGCACTGCGGTCTCATGAGGAAACGCAGCTTTTTGAAATAAATTTTTGTTCCCGAATACAAATATTTTTTAAATTATTTGTTCGAAATAAGTATTTGTAAAAAACACGTTATTTGTGCCTTTCCGAATACCGTATTCGGGTTCGGCTCCACCACCCCTAGAAGACATGTTTGTCTTTTCATCCTAAAATGCGAGGCAATTGTTGTATCACAATAATTAGGAACCACAGTTTCCACAAATCCCTTCACTCGATTGGGATGTTCTCTTTTGTTCTGTGCGGCAACTGCAGTAACTGTAACATCGGGCATATTTTGTAGTATTAAACACATATTTATACCAACTTCATCAGGCTCCGAAAAATTCTTCACAAAGAACACAAAGAATGGCCTTCTCAGCTGCCATAGTTGCAACTCTTGCGTCATCAGAACAGTGTGTTCAACCATGTGTTCAACGCATCACGTTTCTGTTTAAAAAATGTTGTGCAACGTTTTGTCTGGGCTGAACGCAGCCCAGAACCAATCAGAGTTGAGGCTGTCTAAGAACAGAACCAATCAGAGTTTAGACTGCTACGAGAACAGAACCAATCAGAGTTGAGGCTGCTACGAGAACAGAACCAATCAGAGTTAAATAGTTTGGTCAGAGATTGCGTGATATATCCATTACTAATATTATGTAAAACAGCATACACTCGATTTCATCCATTGTCCTGTGTGTGTGGGTAGCGGGTGTGTGTTGCGTCGCTATGCCGACCAGGTACTATTGTGGAGGTACTATCTGCAATGGAAAACAGAGCGAAAAGCGTGCCAAGCCGAGACGAGTCGAGTTGAGCTGGTACTGGGAAAAGCGCCATATGAAAAGGTTCCTCCGGTGCGAAAGCCCTTAATGATTACTGCCCAAGTACGATAACAATACTGACGAGAAAACGTGAACACTGTACAACTCACTGCTCTCACTTTGTGAATGAATGCACACGTTACACGAGTACACGAAACACATTCAATTCACCATTTGATCTGACTTTAAACACTGTAAGGAAGCCCCGCCGTTAAGAAGGGCATCAAAAAATTAGTTTATACTCATTGTGTTCCTCCCCACGGAAATCTTTAGTAAAAGGCGAAAGATTTATGCGATCTGAAGAGAAACATGAGTGTACTAGTTCCCTCACTGCGCCAGCACGTGACCACGTGTAGGGAACACACTTCACGAGAACGGTGACGGACACTGTGTGTTCAACATTGAACGTAAATTATTTGTTTTTCAAACTGGATAGTTACTTTTCTATATGATAATAAAGTGACTCATCCGGTCTGCTCTTTTTTTTATTTTAAACGTGAGATAAAAAAACAAAAACAAAAAAACACACTTTATGATCCCTGTTGAACTGACACAGACCAACAGAGGGCGTTGTCTTCTTCCGTCAGTGAGTGGAACACAAAGGAAAAGTTCTCTTCTAACGTTCCAATTCTTCTTAGAAACAAAAACACCAAGAGAACAGAACCAATCAGAGTTGAGGCTGCTCCGAGAACAGTTGAAAAGTTACAGTGGAAATGAGACTGACTGTAAAAATGTCACTTTTTATCTTTAATATTGTTCAGTTCCTCGCAGTATTAAAAATATGAAATAGAACATACTGCATAAAACTGGAACACAGTTTGAGATCTTAATCTATTATTTCAACAGACTTGAGAGCCCTACCAGTTAAGCAGGGCAACAAAAATTAGTTTATACTCATTATGTTCCTCCCCACGGAAATCTTTAGTAAAAGGCGAAAGATTTATACGATTTGAAGAGAAACATGAGTGTACTAATATCCTCACTGTACCAGCACGTGACCTTGTGTAAGGAACACACTCCACGAGAACGGTGAAGAACACTGTGTGTTCAACATTTAACATATATTATTTGTCGTGAGACTGGATAGTTAGTACCTTTTCATATGATAATAAGGTAACTCCTCTATCTATGAAAGGGACTCATCCAGTCTTCACTTTTTTTATTTTAAACGTGATTTCTAGATAATAAAACACACACACACTTTATGATCCCTGTTAAACTGACACCAACCTAAAGAAAACATCTTCTAATGTTTTAAGAATTATTTTAGAAGTATTGTGAAACGTTCAAGAAACTGTCAAGAAAACGCGAATATACTATTCACTGGTCTTGAAGGATACATTTATTATTATTATTATTATCATCATTTTAATAAAATATTATACAGTAGCATGTTATCTTCATCAAGAATGAAGACAATTTTGAATGTAAACCACAAAAACATGCGATTTAAAGAAGTTTTCCAAATATCTCCTGTCTCTGCCATTATTCTCCCATAATTATTTCTGTTCAGTCATCGGCAAACAGACTAAGGAACCAATAAAATCACTAGTCCCGCCCCTGCTAGTGAACAGACCCAATCAGAGTTGAGGCTGCTCCGAGAACAGTTAAAAAGTTTAAGTGGAAATGAGACTGACTGAAAATATCGGGGGGAAATCTGGGTACCCGTAACGGCATGAAAAGGAGAGGGAGGCCAGGAGAACGACTTAACCAGTCTTTCAAAATGTTCTTTATCAAGACAGGTAGGCCTACGTGTAGTCAGTGTAGGGAAGTCAATGTGATGGGAGACCGGTACATCTCATTAAAGGATTAGTTCACTTTAAAAAAAATTGTGCTGATAATTTACTCACCCCGATGTCATCCAAGATGTCCATGTCTTTCTTTCTTCAGTCGAAAAGAAATTAAGGTTTTTGAGGAACACATTCCAGGATTTTTCGACACAGAATGGACTTCAATGGCAACCATCTATCCCAATGTTCAAAGAAGGTTCATATGTTCGTCTCAATGCAGTTTCAAAGTCTCGACTCGATCCCAGTCGAGAAATAAGAGTCTTATCTAGCGAAGAAATCGGTCATTTTATATATATATATACACTTTTAAACCATAAATGCCCGTCTTGTACATCTCTGAGATGCGCCACGCATTGCGTCATCACGTTGGAAAGGTCACGGGTCACGTCATCTATCTAAGTTATTTGTCTGTGTACTCCGGTTCAAAAAGGGGCGAAAAACTCCATCTCATTTTCTCCTAGAACTTCAAAATCGTCCGACATCTTTGTTTTAATTTATTTTAATAATAAAAAAATGTGACCTTTCCAACGTGATGACGTAATACGTGGCGCATCTCTGAGATGTACAAGACGGGCATTTGTGGTTCAAAAGTGTATATATATATATATTATTTTTTTTTAGAAACTGACTGATCTAGATAAGACTCTTATTTCTCGACTGGGATCGTGTCAAGACTTTGAAATTGCATTGAGACGGATATTTGAAACTTCTTTGAACATTGGGATAGATGATTGCCATTGAAGTCCATTCGGTGTAGAAAAATCCTGGAATTTTTTCCTCAAAAACCTTCATTTCTTTTCGACTGAAGAAAGAAAGACATGGATATCTTGGATGACATCCGGGTGAGTAAATTATCAGCAACATTATTTTTGAAAGTGAACTAATCCTTTCATTTTCGCTTGGTCCCCTCAAAGTTGCGTTGGATTTTCTCCTATACTCTAAATAGGAGCTAAATTCGTTCCTCCAAAAGGAGTTCCTACTAAAATCGTTCCTAGTTCCTGCGTTACTTACGCCAATATTTCTAGGAACTATGAAAAGGTTCCTCCGGTGCGAAAGCCCCTAATGTTTACAGGCCTGCCCAAGTACGATACCAACACTGACGAGAAAACATGAATACAACTCACTGCTCTTGAAGGATACATTTATTAGCTTTATTATTATTTAATAAAATATTATCTTCATTTAGAAAATGTCTTTAAGATGTTTGATTTAGGATTTATGTAAAACTGATTTTTTAAAGATGTGTATCAGATGTTTACACATCAGATGCTTTCCAGACAAAGTGCTCTTTATAAGACATTTTGGAGATATCTGGGAACTGGCTGGAATAGGCCTACATTTTATAAATATAAAAAAGTTTATTTTTTTAATTTCTTGTCTTTTGTTATTTCATTAGTTTGTCTTGAATAATTTATTGATGACTTTAATGTTTCATAAGAAGCTATTTTGATGTAATATTTATGTCAACTTTGTATATACATTTATATAAAATAAGAAAAAGCAATATTTATTATGCTCTTTATATTGCCCATATCTATTATCCCGTATTTCATATGAGTGGAGAGGGCCCAGAATTCAGAAGTGGTTAAATAATTACTAACAATGTGTGAACGCATACACACACCACGTGTACACGAATAAACACAATCAATTCTCCATATGATCTGACTTTAAACACTGTAAGGAAGCCCCGCTGTTAAGCAGGGCATCAAAAAATTAGTTTATACTCATTGTGTTCCTCCCCACGGAAATCTTTAGTAAAAGGCGAAAGATTTATGCGATTTGAAGAGAAACATGAGTGTACTAGTTTCCTCACTGCGCCAGCACGTGACTCTGTGTAAGGAACACACTCCACGGGAACGGTGAAGAACACTGTGTGTTCAACATTTAACAGATTATTTGTTGTCAGACTGGATAGTTACCTTGTCTGGTAATACAGTGACTCGTCCGGTCTGCTCTTTTTCCTTTTTAAACGTGATTTCTAGATTAAAAAACACTTTATGATCGCTGTTAAACGGACACCGACCAGTTTAAAGAACTTCTAAAGTTCTGTTGTGAAATGTTTAAGATAACACTACTGTCAAAAACCGCGAATATAGCCTACAAGCTCACTGCTCTTGAAGGATACATTTATTAGCTTTATTATTTAATAAAATATTATGCAGTAGCGTATTATCTTAATTTTTTATGAAGATAATGAGAGATCTAGGCTGTTTTATTTTACACTTGAATGCAGTCTTTTTCATTTCTGAATGTTAACCTCAGCTTTTAATAGCCTACTTTTTTATTTTTTTGCTGGTAGGCCTACTTTATATATATATATATTATTCATTTTTATTTAGTTAGTTTATTCATTTCTTGTATTTTGTTACTTTATTAGTTTGTCTTGAATAATTGCTTGATGGCGATAGCCTTTAATGTTTTGTAATAAGTTATTAGTCGCTTAAAAAATGTCATTTTGATGTATAAACGCAAGATATTAAATCAAGGACACAATTACATATCATTTTGACACCATAAGCACGCATACCACACTCGTGAATAATAGTGAACACGTTAATTCAATCTTGATATTCTGATTTTATACACTGTAAGGAAGCCCCGCCGTTAAGCAGGGCATCAAAAAATTAGTTTATACTCATTGTGTTCCTCCCCACGGAAATCTTTAGTAAAAGGCGAAAGATTTATGCGATCTGAAGAGAAACATGAGTGTACTAGTTACCTCGCTGCACCAGCACGTGACCCGACTGTAAGTAACACACTCCACGGGAACGGTGTGTTCAACATTTAACCGATTATTTGTAGCGAGACTGGATAGTTAGAATATTTTCATATGATAATAAAGTGACTCTTCCGATCTGCTATTTTTTTTTCATTTTAACCGAGATTTAGAAAAAATAAAAAATAAAACACACTTTATGATCCCTGTTGAACTGACACAGACCAACAGAGGGCGTTGTCTTCTTCCATCAGTGAGTGGAACACAAAGAAAAAAGTTCTCTTCTAACTTTCGAAAAAAGAAAAAAAAACGAGCACTTTTGGACAAGTGATGGACAGATTTCTGAGCACATCATACCTTATGGTTTTTATATTTTGTGTGTTGAGACAAAAAGAGCACCACATGTTTTGCAATCAGAGGGATTATATCACCAGCATAAAATATCGTGTCCATTTTACACCCAAGACGAAACTGCCATCCTGAAACGAAACATGACTTGTACTTTTCAGTAGTCACGCTTCCAAACCAGCTTCAAAGGTACATATCATTACTAAATCATTTACCGGATTTAACCACATCGAGAAACACATGAATGTGAACAACATGATTAAAGACATTATCAATGTATATTTATAATAATAGTTCTTCTTTTCAACAGGTATAGGAAGCCCCGCCGTTAAGCAGGGCATCAAAAAATTAATTTATACTCATTGTGTTCCTCCCCACGGAAATCTTTAGTAAAAGGCGAAAGATTTATGCGATCTGAAGAGAAACATGAGTGTACTGAAGATTACTGGAGCACGAGCACGGACCCGACTGACAGAAACACGCTTCACACGAACGGTGACAACATGACGGACATAAACATCGCAAATATGAAGCTATAGCACAACGTATTATAATGTTAAAACGATCACGCAACTAAATTGTATAACAAACAATAGTGTATGGGTGAATAAAACAAAAAAATACTTAATGAAATGTATAGTACTCCATTGCATTGTGGGTAAGAGGGCTTACTTCCGGGTTCGTCATCGCTCACGGAATCAGGTCGCTTTACCATAGGTTGTCTTCTTATGGCATATTATTATTGCTTTAAAGCGGCTTTACTACTATCTTATAAACATAATAAACGTCTATATTTCCTGGTTTGGTAGAAATGCGGCTTTACATTTTCAAAAAAACAGTAAACACATTTGAACAATGACCTGTCTGCTAAATTAAATAAAGGAAATACAACATGCAATAAAAACATTAATTATATGCAATAAACCTTGTAGCATTTTCAGTCATTGCTATTAATTTATAGTAAAATAATCAAAACTATGAAACAATAAAATATGCAAATAAATATAATTTAAAACAGCATGTATGCTGGACACTCGTCTTCATGACTGAGTCCACTAATATATTTAAGAATAAATAAATAAAAAATAAATAAATCATCTAAGCTTTGTAAGCAAAATCGATCAATATTTAGAACTGTTTTTATGATCATGACAAACATAATCACAAATATGTCGAAACGTTTCACTGGTCCACTCGTGTATGTGTGTATGTGCTTGATATCAAATTGACTAAGGAATAAAAAAGTCCCTTAACTTTCCCATTTATTCTCTATGATAGGCTAGTGCTTAACATTACGGATGCAATATATTTTTGACCACATGTAGATTTCATGGCGCTGTTTCACCATTTCAGTGGCGGGTCATTTGATTGATGGTGGAAATACAATTACATTTAAATAGCAGTCTCATCGGTCAATCATTCACTGTGGAAATCGAGAAGAAGCGCTTTACGATCGCATATGGTTAACCAAAAAGTTCACAAAATTGTTTTGTTACAACACATACGTACTGAAATTACGTGGCTTACGTGTTTTAAGCCAAGCACGTAAATTAAGATGAATTCTTTAATATTTAGAAGAAAAAAATTGTGTTATTCATCATCATCATTTAATCGTGTTGTTAATAGTTTTTAATGTTTTGTAAAGTTTAAAATATAAATAAAACTAATATGATTCTGTTAGCTAAATTAAATTAATTAAAAAATGCAGTAAACCAAACGTTTGATAGAAATGTATAATTTATTGGAGTTTCTTTAGGTACTTTTAAGTGGATTTAGGTCCACTTGTGCTTGAAATCAAATTGACTAAGAAAAAAAAAAGTCATTTCTCCCCGTCGGGGAATCGAACCCCGGTCTTCCGCGTGACAGGCGGAGATACTGTCCACTATACTAACGAGGAAGGGACTGATTCGATCAACAGACTGTGGGACTTTTAATTTGACATTTCTGTGCCTGATAAAAGTAAGATAAAAGTACAATTTCCAGCCTCTGAACTGAATAACAAAGTACTTTTAGTTGGTGGTCTTTTGCATTGTATTATTTACTAGACCTAGGCTATATAATCGGTGCGTTATCAGTTTTGTTACACTATTGTTTCTCACATGCATTAATACACTTCATGTTCGTAACGTTCCTGTGAGATGTGTTCTCCCGACTCGGGTTTCTTCTCGAGCTGTTACACCGTCAATCAGGGGCGGACTGGCCATCTGTGTGATCTGGAGAATCACAGAACGGCCGGTACTCCAGGACGGCCGGCGGGCCGGCCCACCACGCACGCAGTCATCACCGGTTTTTTTCCTGTTAACGCGGCCGCGGTTTTTTTTTTTTTTTTGCGGAATTTAGATACTGAAGCCGCTAAATGTCGCAAACTAACTGAAATATTTAGCAGCACAGCCAGCAGCAGCAGCACCAGTTAAATATTAGCAGCAGTGAAGAAGTGAGCCGGACAGCTGTGCAGCACCACCAGTGATGATGAGGGACAGAAAGATGAACTGGTAGATCCAGGGCAAATAAGTATGGATCATGAGAGGAGAAAGAGAGTTACTTGCTAGGGATGATGTTAGGAAGTGATATTCAGGTTGCTACATTTTTAATGATTACAGTAGTTAAAACAGCTAAACTTCAACATTTTAGCTGTAAAATGCCACATGCAGAAGCTAATATTAAGAAATATGTTGTGCTTTTACTTTTAAAAATGTTGGTAACATTAGTTAATGCTTACAAACTTTGAAGATTTTGAATACAGAAGTTACATTTGTAATGGTGTATTTTCATTTAGATGTGGTATTATTATTTGTGCAGTAAGATTAATTATTAAGCAATAAATTCATTTTAAGAGCATGGAATTTGGAAATAGTATGCAGTTATAACAGCATACTATATAATATATTCCATGCTATCTTGGAATAAAACCTGTGTTTTTTTTTATCCATTCCATCATTTGTTTATTCAGGTTGATCTTAGACCAAGAGCAGAGAAAGACACCCACCTCAGCTCAACTTTAAATTACTTTAAGCACCCCAAGTCAGACAGTCACAGCCTAGAGGTTTTTTACACAGGACTGCAGTGTGTTGAGACGACCATTTATATGTAGTATAAAGTTAATAGAATAATATGCTTTTAACACAACATCTAGTCAACATCAGTGCTATTGCTAGCCTGGGAAAACCCAGACCCTCTCAGTTGTAACTGAGTAAGGGTCTGGCAAAGCTCCATAGACAATTCATTTCCACAGGGGCGTCACCAACGGACGTCGGATAGATCTAAAACCAATCAGAGCGATGAATGACATGACGTATGCAGAGCGACGGAGAAACATCTCGAGACTCTCAGCAATTCTCTGTTTGTGTTAACGAAAATGACCATTTTAAATCGCTTGAAACAGACGCGATAGCTGATTCGAACGAGTGATGTTGTGATGTTCCACGGCGGCATCCATGTCTGTAATGTACAAAATCTGCGTCACCGTCTCTGCTCTGTCGTCATCGTGTAAAACGTTTCTGATTGGTGCCGCGATTTCGGCGGATTGGAAATGGGTTTCAATGGGCTCTTTGCCAGACCCACTTGCAGAGCAAATCTAAATTTGCCGGAAGTGGTCTGGGTTTTCCCAGGCTATGCTATTGCTAAAATTTGGATGGTATAGTATCATGAGCCACAATTAAAGTCTTGTGACACTCATGCCAGGCGTTTTTGTTGTTGTTGGCGAGTTTCCGCGCGCCGATTGCTTTGGGCCGGGCCTAGTCAAAGTCCAGGGCCGTTTTTTGGTCCCAGTCCGTCCCTGCCGTCAATACACTCATGTTTTTCCTCAGATCGTATAAATCTTTCGCCTTTTACTAAAGATTTCCGTGGGGAGGAGCGCTATGAGTATTCATAATTTTATTGAAGTGCCGTTTTATTGCAGGGCTCTTTAATACAGTGTAAAGTCAGAATTTTGTAAACTAGATATATGTGAAGTGGAATAGGTTGTATGTTATATATATAACCGTTTTTTCAATGTTGTATTATGGTAAATTTGGCCAACAATTTTAAAACGTGTAATTCTTTTTGTCAATGAGTATTGTAAAATAAAACTTAAAAAAAAAAAGTCATTTCTCCCCGTCGGGGAATCGAACCCCGGTCTTCCGCGTGACAGGCGGAGATACTGTCCACTATACTAACGAGGAAGGGACTGATTTCATTAACAGATTGTGGGACTTTTAATTTGACATTTCCGCATGCTGTGCCTGATAAAAGTAAGATAAAAGTACCATTTCCAGCCTCTGAGCTTCAGTCCCTTCCTCGTTAGTATAGTGGACAGTATCTCCGCCTGTCACGCGGAAGACCGGGGTTCGATTCCCCGACGGGGAGAAATTACTTTTTTTAAATATTTTTATTTTACAATACTCATTGACATAAAAAGAATTACACGTTTTTAAATTGTTGCCCAAATTTACCATAGTACAACATTGAAAATCGGTTACATATATATATATATATATATATATATATATATATATATATATATATAACATACAACCTATTCCACTTCACATATAACTAAAATTCTGACTTTACACTGTATTAAAGAGCCCCGCAATAAAGCGGGACATCATAAAAATTATGAATACTCATATGCGCTCCTCCCCACGGAAATCTTTAGTAAAAGGCGAAAGATTTATACGATCTGAGGAAAAACATGAGTGTATTGACGATGTAAAAGCTCGAGAAGAAACCCGAGTCGGGAGAACACATCTCACAGGAACGGTACGAACATGAAGTGTATTAATGCATGTGAGAAACAATAGTGTAACAAAACTGATAACACACCGATATAGCCTTGGTCTAGTAAAAAATACAATGTAAAAGACCACCAACTAAAAGTACTTTGTTATTGCAGAGATGGTATTGTGGTTATAATGAAATGCAACAAACCGCACTGTTGTATACAGTGCTTCCGGTTTCGTCATCACGCCTTCTTCTACCACTCTTTCACGAACTTTAGCAAATTCACAATAAATTAACAAAAATCTAAAGCCCCTCAAACACTAAAACAAACACACATCTAGGCTAACGTTACTCGTTTCCCAGAATTTCCATTGATATCATAAGGACAGAACTGAAAATATAGCCTACAGATGAAAATTATAATGGAAAACCAGGAAAACACATAGTAGCCTAATAAATCTTTCTATCGCATTAATTCTGCCTCACTAAAAAAATATATATGGAATTATCTACAGAGAAACAGCTATTAAAACGACAAAGTATTGAGGAACAGCTATGAGGCATATCAAGACATAAATATTGATGTATAAAAGATATAAATGAAAATATTCATACAAACTACAGCATAGGCTATTATTAAATAAAATAACAACATAGCAGCAGCAACATCACAAACTATACAGCGACACGTAGTGTTAATAAACGGCACGGCACTCTACAGTCCAAACTGCGTTTAACATTACACGATTATAGTAAATATAATCCATCAAATGTATATATTATTGTTAATAGCGATTATGAATATTTGACATGATATCAGACAAACTTTTCACCCATCAATCATTCCTATCAAGCGCCCGTTATTCTACATAATTCATGAGAAACTGTCGTTCCTTAAAGTAGGCTACAAGCCCTCGAAAGATAGCCCAACAACCATTATATTCAATTAAAATATCAATTCCAACTCAAATTAGGTGTTCAGTCCAATCCGTAAACCTGAGGCTCACCTTGTATCTTTCCATGAACTCCGGTCACATGTTTATCAGAAGTTGCTGGAAAAATCCACCGTAAAGGTCCTTTATTAGTGGACTAATGAAGCCTGTAGCAAATTAGTCTGCACAGTAAACATGTTTTGTTGTTTTTATTTTTATTTTACATATTTGTAAAATGATTCTTAGACAGAAGGAAAATCAACAAAGACATTAGAAAAGGAATAAAGAAAATATATTTAAATGAAAAACAACAGGCATTTCGCACGACAACTCCATCAGATTTGCATCAGATTTGCGAATCATGCACAGGACAAAATCAGCACTAAATATTTGACATCACGCTTTCATATTATTTCGCATTTTTATGATTATACACAAAAGACATGAGCAGTTAATATTACATTCTGGATTAGATTGAGGAGAAGCTGTGTTAAATGTGTTTGCTGTCTGTAATGCTTTTCCTCATAATGCTTTTTTATAGGCTTCAAATTATGGCTATAGTTGGAAACTACAGAACAAAAGCACAATAAGTTCTTTCACACTAATTGAACCCAATAGTTCTCCTCAATACAATAATTTAATATTTTTCCAAACTCTGTGAGCAAAATTCCAAAACCTAAATCAGAGCTGGTTTATTATTATTATTATTATTATTATTATTAATTATTAATATTTTCCTTTAAAAATGGCACAATTCCTCCACACTATTGTTGTTTTGACCGTCATATTATCAATCATATTATTTCCTCCAATGTAATAGTTTTTTTTGTTATATATATATATTTTCAGTTTTCATTTTTGGTATATTTGATGTGTGCTTTTGACATTTAATTTTTTTTTACATATTTTTAAAATATAATTATTTATAGTTATGTGGCTTCCACTTTTTCAGTTTGTTGCCAAAGCAGCATTTTTAGATTTTTTCATGTAATATTTTTTTTTTATATATTTCAATTACCAATTTTAAAAAATAAATTGTTTTAGTTTAGACCACAACCCTGCTCCACACACAGCAAGACAAAGTTAGAAATGGTTGTTTCATCAGTCAGTGTTTTTCTCTTTTTTTTTTTTTTGCTTTAAAATGAACTTTTAAGAATTTAGGGGAATAAACAATTTCTATGCACTATAAAACCGCTGGTGAAAATGAGTCTGAGTTTTGTGACTTTCCTTGTCCTTGCCTCTCAGTAGACCTGCAGGATCAGAATGAAGAACCAGTTTCTGCGTTTACGAGTGAGGAAAACTCATCTCGCAGGATCGGGGCCAAAGGCCGTGAGGTAAGACATGGGTGGGCCTGCTCAAATCTGTTTCCATGCTGTGGCTCTGTGCACTGGACAGTGTGGGAAGACATGTGGGATGAAAGAGAGTTTGGTAAATGCCTCAACCACACTATGTTTAAAGTCTACGCATGCAGGGATGTTTAGATACTTCTGGAAATCAAGTGAAAAAGGATGGAAAGTCTGCAGAATCCAGACCCCTTTAGATAACAGATTAGCTAATACGTCGCTGGCCAGAAGATCATAGGGAAAATGATACATCATTGAAACATTTTCGGGAAAATAATTATATGGTCTCATTCAAAATTCTCAGTTAGCCTCAGAGCCATTGTTCTTGAGTCGACATCGCTGCAGTGCACACTAATGTTGTTAAAGGCAAATCATTCATATCTGTAAACCCGAATAAGTTGGCAGAACTCAAAACATTCAAGGCAATCAATTGCCTCAAAATTTTTAAGTTCTGAAATTCAAAGTTTAAAGGGTTAGTTCACCCAAAAATGAAAATAATGTCATTAATGACTCACCCTCATGTCGTTCTAAGCCCGTAAGACCTCCGTTCATCTTCGGAACACAGTTTAAGATATTTTAGATTTAGTCCGAGAGCTTTCTGTCCCTCCATTGAAACTGTATATACAGTATACTGTCCATGTCCATAAAGGTAATAAAAACATCATCAAAGTAGTCCATGTGACATCAGTGGGTTAGTTAGAAGTTTTTGAAGCATCGAAAATACTTTTTGGTCCAAAAATAACACAAAATAAGACTTTATTCAGCATTGTATTCTCTCCCGGGTCTGTTGTCAATCTGCGTTCAGGACTCCGCAGTGACGCTGCTGACGGAAGACGCTGATGACGTGTTATCTGGTGCGCCCGAGCTTCGTTTACAGTCTGAGGAAGACGCACGCTATATTCAAGCTATTCTACATTGTTTGCGTGGATATCATTTTTTTAATGGTGCGTAAATGTGCATGTCGCGGATGAGACACTTTTACAGCGTGCGTTTCCCTCAGTCTATAAATGAAGCTCGGGCGCACCAGATAACACGTCATCAGCGTCTTACGCCATCAGCGTAACTGTGAAGGATTGACAACAGACCCGGGAGAGAATACAATGCTGAATAAAGTCTTATTTTGTGTTATTTTTGGACCAAAAAGTATTTTCGATGCTTCAAAAACTTTTAACTAACCCACTGATGTCACATGGACTACTTTGATGATGTTTTTATTACCTTTCTGGACATGGACAGTATACTGTATATACAGCTTCAATGGAGGGACAGAAAGCTCTCGGACTAAATCTAAAATATCTTAAACTGTGTCCCGAAGATGAACGGAGGTCTTACGGGCTTAGAACGACATGAGGGTGAGTCATTAATGACATTATTTTCATTTTTGGGTGAACTAACCCTTTAAGTATGAGCAGAACTAGCAGATTTTTATTTTGTACTTAAACATTTCAAGTTAAGAACTGTTATAATGTATGAGTACACTAACTCAATTAACTGAGATTATTAATGTAATCTCAATGCGAACACTTTTATTAGTTTAAAACTTAGTTAGCTTTAACAAGCTAATCACCTAATATACTAATTTGATATCATATTAGCAATAATATGTTATACAGAAGCACTTACTTTATGAGCACAACAATATATAAGTATTATTTGCTCTCAAATCAAGATCATGCACGATTCGTCACCATGATGGTATATCCTAAAACCAACATTAACAGAAATTCTTCTAAATTAGCATAACAAAACATTAATCACTACTAAATCTCCCACTTAACATTAATCTTACACAAAAAACAACAACATTATATTACACTTAATTTCAGCATTTACTCTCCCTTTCGAATGCCATCGGCAAAGCATGCTGGGAAATAGACATCCCAGCCTTTTCCGTTCAACTTAAGTTCGTCTAAATTAAAAGAAATAACTTCATAAACTCCAAACAATGAAACAGTTCAGTTTACTTAAAATATATCAGTTCTGTGAACTTGAAAGAAAAAGAAAGTGCTAAATACTCATAAAAGTTAATCTGACTGAACTAATTAGTTTAATTTAAGTTTGTCCAACTCAAACCAATGAATTATTTTGAGCATTAGGATTTACAGTGTGAGTTGCATAAAAACATAGATGTATAAATGTGAAGATCAACATGTTTTGGACTGGAGTCTGCCACTGAACATCTGCTGGCGTATATGACCCAGAGCACTGTTTAGTTTTGTTGGCTTCCTGCTCAGCTCTCATGCCTGTCCTGCACGACGCTCTGGCTCTCTGGGAGAGTGAGTCAGTGCCCGTGTGGTTCGTCAGACCACCATCGCCCGTCCAGTGTCCACATCATGACCTCCAGTACCTGTGAGGCGGACATCTAAACATTTACGAGAATTAGAGTTGCCACAAAAAAACTCAAAAGTGTGTCTCTTCTGCTCACCAAGGCTGCATTTATTTGATAAAAAAATACTGTAAAATTGGGAAATATTATCACAATTCAAATAAACATGGTTTCTATGTGAATATATTTAAAATGTAATTTATTCCTGTGATCAAAGTTGTATTTTCAGCATCATTACTCCAGTCTTCAGTGTCACATGATCCTTCAGAAATCATTAAAATGTGATGATTTGCTGCTCAAGAAACATTTAGGATATATACATATGTTTGTGGAAAAAAATTTTTTTTTCAGGATTCTTTGATAAATAGAAAGGACAAAAGAACAGTCTTTATTTAAACCAATTGTCACCAGATGTTTTCTGTTGTTGCAAAGGTGATTGTGTGTTTTTCAGGGTGTTATGTGGGAGTTAAAGAGTTTTGTGTTGCAATGTTGTTACAGTAATATGTTCTGGATGTTGAGTCCCTCCTCAAGTCTCTGTGATCTACTGGTCTCCAGATGCTTGTTCAACCTTCAATGTAAGTTTATTGGAATCTTTTATTTTATTTTATCCATTTTATTGAAGCAAACATTGTAAATCAGATCACTTAAAAACGAGCATCATTTACTCATCTGACTTTCACAAAAACAGATTCAGTATTCCTCAAAATGAATAAAAACTGCACAATGCAAACTCCGAATATTACACAAATCCTGCAATAATGTCATAAAACACAAATATGTATTTAATCTCACTTTATTAATGTCTTTTCTTCTGACCTTCGATGATCCAATTAATAAGCAAAATGGCTTTAGATAAACATCATGCACATCACGTTTCATTGCAGAAGTAAGAGTGTTGAACTTTCTTTTCCTTCTGTGATTCAGAACAGCAGCACAACTGAAAGCTTTGGCTGACATCAGACTTATTCATTTAACTTTTGGTGTGAAAAGGCTTTTGCGTTTGCCATAATATAACTTTTTTGTTGTTGTTATTACTGTAAAAAACAAGCAGGCAAGCCCATCCCAGGCGAGAAAAAGTAATGCGAAAGAATGTAACACATTATCATAAAAAGTAACTGAGAGAGTTACTCATGGGAGGAACGTAATAACAATGTACTTTTAAAAGTACTTTCCCCAACGCTGGTCATTTTTATAATAAGGCCAACAGTCAGATATAACAGTCCATGTATAAACAATGACACTGTTGGCTTTGTAGAAGGAGAAAAAGTCAAATAAATCTGCAGTCATATTCCATTCACTTATCCTGCTCTGTTCACACTGTGTGTGTGTGTGTGCGTGTGTGTGTGTGTGTGTGTGTGTGTGTGTGTGTGTGTGTCTGTGTGTATGTGTGTGTGTGTGCGTGTGTGTGTGTGTGTCTGTGTGTGTGTGTGTGTGTGTGTGTGTGTGTGTGTGTGTGTGTGTGTGTGTGTGTGTGTGTGTGTGTGTGTGTGTGTGTGTGTGTGTGTGTGTGTGATGTTGGCTATACCTAAGCTCTTTTATGATTGTATGACTCAGAATTATGAATTATGAGACTTGATCCCTTGTAATTCATTAGGCAGGAGAAGAGACGTGTGATGTTGAGGAGATGAACAGAGATGAACAGAACAGAGATGAACAGAACAGAGATGAACAGAACAGAGATGAACAGAACAGAGATGAATAGAGATGTCAGGGTCTTTCTCCAGCATGTGGACTCCATTTGTGCAGCGCATGAGAGCGTTTGGCACAGAAGCCCTTTGGTATCTCTCGATACATCTGCTCAAGCCAAATTATCATATTCTCCAGACTCCAATGAACATAAATCAGCGGCGGGAACACGGACGCGTTTTCCCTGGCCGTCATAAAACATTGATTTAAAGCCACGGGCTGTCAAAACACGGCCATGCAGATTTCACGCCGCAGTTTAGAAGGGAACGCGAGGACTTCATCTCATCTGAAGGATTTATGGGCTCTGAGGGACAGTGGACAGATGAGAGCTCGGGCCACCAGCAGAGGAGGCTCAGCCCAAGGCCTCGATACACACATCCGCATGTTCTTCAGGAGAAGTACATCACTGCTGGCATATTGCTGTACGTTTCTGGTTATACTGTTTGTGGGTTTTGGAGGTTCAGCACTATAATGACACACTGTTTTAGACTCAAGGCACAAAGAGACCAAGAAAAATAAATACATGTTTCCTGCATTTGGGTGAGATTCATGAACATATCCTTCCTATAATGCACCTTTTCATGTCCCCATCATAATTTACATAAAACACATTTATCAAGATGGAAACCATATTTAGTTTTCTTTTATCACTATATATATATATATATATATATATATGAAAGGTTCAGTAAAGTTAACATCTATTCAGAAAGGATGCATTAAAGTGAACACAAGTGACAGTAAAGACATTTATAATGTTATAAAAGCTTTATGTTTCAAATAAATATTGTTCTTTTGAACTTTTTAATAATCAAACACTCTAAAAAAAAAAAACTGTTTTTTTTTCAGCCGATGTTTGGGTCAAATATGGACAAGTCCAACTGTTGGGTTTAATATTGTAATGTAAAAATTTAAACCAATGGTTGCGTTCCTCCATATTTGACCCAAACATGGGCTGTAATTTTTAAATTGTAATAATATTTGCAATATTACTCAACTTTTGAATAACAAATGCAGCCTGGGTGAGCATAAGACTTATTTCAAGAACATAAAATTAAAATAAATATAAAATAAAATATAACAAAGATAAACATAAAATAAATAACACTATTAACTTGATCATTTAAAAGTCTGTCTGTCTGTCTGTCTGTCTGTCTGTCTGTCTGTCTGTCTATCTATCTGTCTGTCTGTCTGTCTGTCTGTCTGTCTGTCTGTCTGTCTGTCTGTCTGTCTGTCTGTCTGTCTGTCTGTCTATCTATCTATCTATCTATCTATCTATCTATCTATCTATCTATCTATCTATCTATCTATCAACTTGGTGCTTTTACTCTAGGCTCGGGTAAAATGAATCTGCAGTGAATGAGAATGGTCTTTTGGAAAGCAGCGTAACATGAAACCGCTTGACTGAGCCGTATTTCAAATGTGGAAACGGTTCTGGCCTACAAGCCCCAAATGAATGATAGATGTGATATTTTCCCTGCAAACACAAACATCTTCAGTGATTTCAGCTGCCGAAGATACACCCGGGACAAAAAAACCCAGACCACCGTCACAGCCAAATGAGGATGAATTCTTTTACTGTTTTTTTTCATCTATTTTTACAACTTCCATTCAGTTCCCCGGCCGATCGTTGAGCTCCATGTGAAGACAGGCTGCTCCGGCCGCACAAGATGATCCCGGTGTGGACGGCGTACCTGCAGGTGCTTCACCCCGCTGATGAATGCTTTGGAAGAGAACGCATATGCATATTTTTCTTAACTTTTGCATTCTTTCATTTGACTTTTAACAGGCCAGCCATCATTCAGTTTAAATCATTAAAGACTGACTTTTCCATCACACATTTTTTTTGCAAAGTGCAAAATGCAGACAAAATCTTCAGAGGTTATTCAATATAAGAACTAAAGTCATGAATTAATGGACCTCAGATTTATGTCAGCGATGAGATGGAAGATGGACAACCGCTGGATCAGTTTTATAAGACGACGCATTAGCCAGAAAGACCACAACTGAAGTGATTTTCCAGAAGTGTGTTTCAGAGAAGTTAATTGTGCATTGAGTTTGATCTGGTCAAACATCAAACCTAATTCTTGTTCCTGATGGTGGTCATATATATATATATATATATATATAGGTTAAAAAAGATAGGCTACTAAATGTAAAAAAAAAAAAATCCCTCATGGTTTTCAACAAACCATCATTCATTAATCTGGGTATACAGGCAAATTAAGGTGTTCAGTTTTGTTTGGATACTGTAAAATATTATATGAACCATAATTTATGACAACACATGTTTTTACATTGCTTTAACTAATCAAAATAAGTTAAGTAATTTTCAAGAATTATCTCATTTAAGTCAGTTTAATGCAATTTAAGTTGAAATGACTTGAACATCCAAGTTGATTGTACTGAAAAATATAAGGCAGCAACTTTTTTTAAAAGTACTATTTGAAAACGGTTTTATTTACTGTATATTACAATGAGAAAAGGGCTTTTTGATATGTATTGATTTCTTGTTAATTCTCTTTAGATTATACAAAATTAGTTAAATACTCTCACTTGGTTAGCATATTAACAGTGAATGTGATTTGTACAACATGTTCCTGGATTAACATCTGGAACAACATTCCAATCAATCAGATTTCAGGGACGTGTTCACAGATTATTAAATTTAGGCTTAAAACCATAGTTAGGTAGCCTACTTGTTATTCAACCTATATTATTTCTCTCTGATTTTAGGTATAAGTTAGGGTTAGGGTTAGGACTTCATTTTCAGACATGTTTCAGGATCAACAAAATATGCTGATCCATGAACATGTTTAGGCCTACTTTACTTTGTACTTTTGAGTTTGCAGTAGTGTCTCCCGGTCAGTAGATGGCAGTGTTGCATCATCAGAATGGAATTCTCACGTTATGATGTTTTTTGAGATGGACTCAGTGTGTTTTTATTGCTAGGTAAGACATATGCCGAGTTGCTGTTGGCCAAGTGTCGATCAGTCTGTCAAACTAATATTAAATAACGATTTACCATGGTTTTGATTGTTATTAAGGGTAGGCAATTTTTTTCCTTTAGGGCCTATATTTTTATATAGGCTAGTTCCTTCTCAAATTTTTAAATGACATTTTATTTTGCTTCAAACCAAATTTATTTTTTAAATGCATACAGAATTGTACATAAATATATAATGTAACATTATATACATGCATCTGAATTTCACATGACTTGACATCGTGAACATGTGTTGTGTTTGACCTCGAGTGACGCAGACATTTCGTATCAACCGTTTCGAAAACACTTAATTAATGCATGAGAAGAATTTTTAAATAGACCATTCAAAAATACACAATTCTACATTGCATAATTTAGCAGGTAGGTCTACATTCAATTAAAATTAGGAAACATTTTCTCTCTTTTTATGATTGCTCGGTTCTGACCTTAAAGGGCATATTGCAGGGTTTTTTTTTTTTCAGAATTAATATATAACCTTGTATGAAAATACCATATGAAGAGTAAATGCATGATTAAAAATTGTTTTGCCAGACATAAGGGCATAAATTTAGTAGAAAACGTGACAGTTTCCTTGACCGTGTTGAAAAAGCGCTTTTTTTTCACCACCGCGTCATATTACGTCAGAATGGGGAGTCGTTTGGAGTCGAACTTAATTTGTTTTCTTGATTGATTCTCTTTTTAAAAGACGCCATCTCTCTTAATCAAAACTTTTGTAGTTAAAATATATTTATATAGGCCCTATTTTTTCATAGTTAACTGCATTCCGGTAATGCATATATAGGCTATAATAACCTGCAAACATCTTTCTCACTGAAACATTCAAGTTCATTACCCTGGATGGTTTATTGCTGGGATGCATTTAATGTGTGGAAATATTAGGCTATAAAACAGAGAGAGCCAAAACATGCATTGGTTGATTCAGAACATACCAAAAGCACAGAATCATTGCAGGTCTGCATTGATAATTAAGCTAATTTTATTTTTTTAATTATCTAATTATTTTCATGGTGTGAGGTGCACGTAATGCCCCATTTCAGTATTTCATTCTGCATTTACAATGCCTTATTTTTTATTATTTACTGGTTAATTACTGACTAATTTTTGTGACTTCACAGAGCAAGAAGTATAGCCTAAATTTAAACAAATTAGATAAACCAAATACATATCACACACACACACACACACACTATATATTCAACACACCAAGAACAAATTTGTAATAACTTTTTTAATTTAAATAGTATCAAATAATTCTGGATACTGTATTTAAAGACTTTTTGCCACCCACGATTACAAACTCCATTAAAGCTCCCGACTTGTTTTCTGATGACTGCAGTCAGTTTAAATCTAATAGTAATTATATCAAAGTGTAATTGCTCTCAAATCTTTCGATAAGACTGAGTGAAAACAAACAGAGCTTTCAAACGGTTTCTTTGCAGTTAAGTTCAACTGGCTTCATTACCACCGGCTGGACCCGAAACAAACAGCCCAAATTATTGTAAGGGGTTACATAAACATTCCCAAATGAGATGCTGGAAAACCCCCTGTATCTCTAGCTTAATCCCAGGAGACATTCAGAAGAGATACGGATATATAAACGGCCTCTTTTTAATCAGATAATGGGGTAAATCTGAAATCAAAGTGGCAGTGTGTTGAACATGTTGCCGTATATGATGCCATCCTGTCTCGCAAAGGTGTTACCACAATGAAATGTTAGTAACACAAATATTTAGGTGGCCTGTTAGTAACCTAAACATGTATACACACAACAGCATGTCGGAGTCTATTCAGAGTCCTGCATCTGGGTATTACAGGTTTTAGGTGTTGAAAAGAAATATGGGTGTGTAACAGTCACTGTGAAGCCATTAGTGACATACACAACAAGTGCATCCAAACAGATTCACATCATTAACTCACAAATGAGTGTTTAATGGACACTTTGCCATGGTCTCTCTTTTTGTGGTGGGATTTCAGGATTCAGACCTGAGATTTAAAGCATTAGTTTTGCATCACAATCCAGAAATGGTGTTCAAACGGATCTTAAATATCTTAAATTGCCCTGAGGAAAAAGTGCACATCTTGCAATTTGTCTGTTACACTCTTAAAAAACTGTTACACTCTTTGATGGTTCTATGAAGAACATGCATGGAACCTTTACATTCCACAGAGGTTCTTTAGATTATTCAAATGTCCTTCACAAAAAAAGAACTATTCTGAAAGTTCCTTTTTGGCATTCTTCAGTGTAAAATGTGAAAACCCCCTTTATTTTTAAAAGTGTTTTGGAATATTTTGACATTTGATGAATATTTTGTGACTTTAGATGAAGGAGATTCCGAGCGAGATGTTGTTCTGTGAGACTTCCTGATTGTTGACGGTCATTCCTGCGCTATCATCACAGATCAGGAATATTCTGTGGACAGGAAACCCTTTCTTCCCCTTGGCTTGACTCACCCTGTCATCTTCCCATCTGTCCGTGTGAGCTCCAGCCCAAATGATGTGTTCTGATCGGTGTGCATCAGTGCCTCTTTAACTGTCTGTGGCTGCAGGGAATTCACGGCAGCCCAGCCAAACTCAGTATCCATACTCGGAGATGAGCCTTCCGTGGATGAAATTGGGGATTTCCTGACGTCTTTTGATAACCCACATTTACCAAGGTGGGCTATTACGAGAACAGAAATGGAAGCCACAATGTTAAGGGCTACATTTAACTGTTGTACAGTTTATTTACATTTTTGGTGCAATAAAGACTTAGTACTGTTCAAACGTTTTTTTTTCTTCTTTAAATAAATACTTTTATTCAGCAAGGGTGCAATAATTTGGTCAAAAGTGACAGTAAATACATTCATAAAGTTACTAAAGATTTTTATTTTCCTTTTTTGATAAAACTCCTCAGCATATTAGAATTTCTGAATGATCATGTGACAATGATGCTGAAAATTCAGCTTTGCCATCAGAGAAATAAATTGTATTTTAAATATATGCCAATAGAAAATTACGTAGCCCAAAGGGACCTTTGCGGAAATAAAAATATACAGACTTTCACGTGTGCACGAGAAACTATAGAGAAAATTGTTATTTTAAATTGTAATAATATTTCACAATTTTACTGTATTTTGGATCAAATAAATGCATCGTTGGTGAGCAGAAGATTTTTCAAAAACATTAAAAAAAAATCGTACTGACGACATATTTTGAACAGTAGTGTATATGAATTGTTAGTAATCAAAATTAAAACATTTAAAAAAAAATCTGCCCCAGCCATTTCTTTTAGCTTGTTCAATTATGTTAAACTTTTCAAATGTACCTGAATAACTTTTGTTAAGACTTGGGCTACGTCCGAAAACTGATAAATGCTGCCTTCCAAGGTCGGAAGGCATCAAGACAAGTCCTCACTCTATTTAGTTGTAGATCATCAAACCGTTACGCTGCCTCAGAAGTCTGTCCGAAATCAGTTTTGTGAGGTTCCTTCGTGCCTGCAAAGTCATTGCCTGATAGGGCAGCGAGGCAACAAGTCACTGCCTACGTTTTTGGATGCAGTCTAAAAATCTATTTGTTTCCAAGTATTTTAATTCAAAATTAAGAAGCTGAAACTCTTGGTGGCACTAGAGATTTTGACGAGCCCAAAATGGGGTCAGGTGACATTTTACACCCCATGATGCTACCACTACCAAGGTTGTGTCTGAAAGCGTTATTAATGCTGCCGAATCCAAAGTTTGCTTTACTTCCTGTCTCCCGAAATACCTTCTGATCGATTTTCGAAGGCAGCATTGATGTATCCTTCCTTGATATCCCACAATTCTGTGCTTTCCATTCTGTGGCAGTTGAGCTAAAAAATAAAGATGGCGTCTGCAAGTTGCGGTTGCTGGTCCATTTGTGTGTAAATTTACGTTTTTGATGCCATTTCTAGCGAGAAATATTCTCTTAGATTTCACAAAAGCTCGCTCTATTTTGTTGTAAATCATTAAAGCATTATGATGTCTGTCCGAAATCAGTTTCGTGAGGTTCCTTCGAGCACAAATGCTGCCTACAAAGTCATAGCCTGATAGGGCAACACTACCTACGTTTTCGGACGCAGCTCAAATTTCAGAAGTTTTTATCATATGGTCCTGCAGTAAACAGCTGAATAAGAATATAACAACTTGATTCAGGTTTATTTCATATAGGATTTTATTAATTTACAAACATTAGATTAAGTCGTCTGTTTCCAGAAACAACATATTATTCTCAGAAATGGCAGTATGTTACCCAAATACGACTGGCACCCGCCCTCTTTCGGTGTTGACCCTTTACGCCGCGGCGCCTTCCCGGTCGGCCTGCCACCCTAATGTTGCCCATAATCGAGTCCCGCCATTTCTCTAAACCAACAACTTCAAAGTAGGACTCCAGCACTCCTGATAGCTGGATAATTTAATGGCTGAGTCTCATTCTTTAGTGGGTGGAGGGCTGAGAGATGCTATCACCCGTTTCCAACCATTTAATCACAGCAATTACAACTAATTTTAGATCTGTAGTTTGCTTTCATCTGTAACGACAGAATCGATTGGCTGATGGAGCTTGTTAGATGTGCACAACGAGTTAAGAAAAAGATTTCTATTTTAAGCAATTTCTATTTTCAGTCGCAATATTTATTGTGGGCTTGCTGCTGTTTCTTTTGGATGAACCAAATGCGACGCCGCGGTTGGCTGTGTACATATTATGCCGCAATCATCCTCAGAATCTTTACAGATTCCAGTCAGTCTGTTCATGGGTTTGTTGTAATTAGCACTGATGATTAACACTGTGAGGAATACACACAAAAAAAGCACACAAACTCGCACACGGCTCAGTGTTTCCTATACGGATAGTTTGCAACAATAAAAACGTCTGCACGCAGCAGCAGACGCACAACCCAGAGATACACAGAGATCTCTGCAGACATCTTTGTGTGAAATGAAAAATATTCATTAGAGTTAAATAAACCCTTCAGTCCTACCCTGAAGTCAACCGCATCCTGGTTTTAATCTTGCGCAAGAGACAAATCTGAGCATGACTTTCTGTAAGCCCAGGTGCCGCGCTAGAGGTGCTTTTGACAGGGTTTATCACCCACACGACAGATCATTTACAACAGCCCACAGCTCTTGCTGCAGATAATCTCTCTGCTCGGCTTTGCTTACAAACAGCGGCGGACAGTGCGGGTTCACACACACACACACACACACACACACACACACACACACACACACACACACACACACACACACACACACACACACACACACACACACACACACACACACACACACACACACACACACACCACACACACACAGACACACACACACACACACACCACGCACGCACGCACGCACACACACACACACACACCACACACACACACAACACAACACACACACACACACACCACACACACACACCACACACACACACCACGCACACACACACACCTTTACGTGCCTGCATCTTGCACACCTTTAGCAGAGTCCCAATTCAGAGGCTGCATCCTTCGAAGGCTCCTTCAAACGCGGCCTTAGGCCTCATCCACACTACTGCGTTTTAGTTTAGAAACGAAGAATTAAAAAGAATACGATCTCCGACCACATTAAAACGACTGAAAACGCGGATCACATGACCATTCACCAACACTGGGCATGTGCGTGCCGGTGTACACAGGCGCATGTAGGCAGTGATAGCATTGTAAAATGCAGAATTTACTTGCACAATAGCTGCTAACAAAGACGTCAACGTCAGTAACGCTTGTAATTCCTTATCCATGTTGCAGTCACGAACGTTACGTAGTCCAGGCTGGTTTTGTATGTTTTCTTCCCGGGGACGGGTCATGTGATGGGTGGCTGACGAATCAGGGAAGGATACGCCATGACTGATGACACCCAATCATAGAGCCGAGCGTGAGCCTCTGCGTCATCGTTTCTAAAGTCCTCCGTTTTGACCGTCTTCACTAAAACGCCCTCCGGAGATTCAAAACGCGAAACGGGGTCGGCAGCGTTTCTAAACTTCTCCGTTTTAGGTCTTCGTTTTTGCCGTTGTAGTCTGGAGGGGAGGTGCAAACGTAACAAAAGTTCTCCGTTTCTAAACGAAAACGCAGTAGTGTGGATGGGGCCTTAAAAGGTGTCCTTTGTTTCACAGGCAATGAAGGATACAACTTGCCTAACCCAGAACTCATTACACGCCATTGACGACAGGATCTTTTGAGAGAAATCGCCATGAGATGAGTAAATAAATATTAAACATTTTGGGTGGACTATCACTTCAAGTAGTGCCTAATTAATGTTGCCTTTTTCTTTTGGTTTTAAGGTGAAATATGACCTTGACCTTCTTGACAGATGATCGCTCACACACATTGATGAGGATGATGATGACCATCATATTAATGGCGTCCTTCATTAACAGCTAAATATATTTGGCCCAGGAGTTTCTTGACCCAGCGGTCGTTGCCGTATTCCAGCATACAACCACCCGTCACTCCTCTCATTTTTAACGAGCAAGACTTGTATGACCCGAGAAAACAGCTTAATTACCCTCTCTGGACCCGGTTTCAGACGCGCAGGGGTGGGTGGTCTGCTGCAGTTTTCTCTCTGCATAACACTCAGATGTGTGCTGTGCGTCCATTACAAGGGAAAAAATAACAAAATGCCTCATTGAAAACACTTGAAATGACTAAAACATACGTTCTTATTGGCTGGTTTATTGGTTAGACTAACAATAAAACAGCAAAGTCAAACACGGTCTTTCTGTGATCTCATGACATTTTCAAATGTTTATATTTTCATGTGATCAAAGTCATCAATTATCACATGTATTCAAACATACCACAAAATAAAGACTAAATTATTTCAGTCCTTGCATTTCCAACTCTACTTCTAGCTGTCTAACTTAAAAGATCAAATAGCTACACAACACACGTCAGACATCAACATTGTTTCAGAATCACTTTAACTCTTTAAAAATGTTCAAGTTCAGAATCATTTTTGAATGTTACAACTTACAATACACACAGAATAGGGTTCTTTCAATTTGTGATTTCTAGTTCTTTCCTGCCGGTTGCTAGTTACTTGGCCAAATGAATGTTTAAATCCAAAACCCAAGGAGCAGTCAGTCAGTCTCCTCACCTGAATATGTGTTGTTGGTGGTTATCTTCCATGTAAAAGCATCATCATCTTCGGACTGAAGAAAAGCAAACATTAAAGTACGCCTAAGGAGCCGTCTACTTTATATTCGCTCTCGCGGTACTTTGATGTCATTCACCGATCGGTTTGTGCAACGCCGGTTCAAATCGAACAAGCCTATTGTTAGGAGGAACCGATTCAGTTGAGTGAGTCATTCGCTATGTTTCCATCCACACGTTTTTATCCGAATTAAGTGATATCGAATGAAAAATGCCTTATGGAAACAGTAAAATTCGATTGAATTTCATGAATATCGACTCAAATTAAATGCGTTCGGTCTCATCGGATTTGATCTTGATCGATGGCTTATGCGATAAACGCTGATGGAAACGTTATTTGCCGAATAAAATGACGCTGGAACAGCTCTGATCGATTCAAACTCAAAGTGTGACCATTCCACGATTCAGAATTGTCGAAATGAACAGATTCGAAAGAGTCATTAATTGAATCGGACATCGCTTGTTCTGATTCTAAACAGCCGGTTTGTGAATAATGCACACTTCTTTTTAGCTGAAATCCACGTTTAATAAAAAACTAGCCTACGTTACGGAAAGGTTTATGATTTAAAAATAGCAACAATGCCATAGCTACTGAGAGAGTTGGTTAAACTAACAGCTTTGGTAGTTTTAGTGACGCTATAGGCCTACTGTCCATCACTGCTTATGAGAATAGTGTTAAACAGACCACTGTACATGTCCAATCGAACCAGACTGTTTTACATGAACATGTCGCCATTTTCCTGAACTGTGACGACCTATTAAAATTCAGTCAAGCAGAAGATCAACAGAAGAATATAATGCAAACACGTCACCTGTAATTATTAATCAAGTTCTCTGTTTTTAATGTCTTCCCACACCTTTCAAAAGCAGTCTGTAAGTGCTTTGATATAGCATAAAAAAACACGTTATAATAAAATAGGTTATTTTTAGCCTATATTATAAAGTAGCCTACACTGCAAGTATCTTATCATTGCTGTTAGTTTGTCAGCATTCTAACTTTGTCAAACTAGTGTTTTTAGTCTTTTTTTCTACTAATCAATTAAATGTTATTTTTAATATTCATGTTTAACATTATTAACTGATAGTCGACAGGCTCCTGTCATTGATATCCTTGTAATATCTGGTAAGACTGCTGCCTGAACCCATTAGCAAAGACATTGCAGGCAGACCATGAACGTTTGACTGCTTCTCCTGAGACCGAGCCGATGATTAAAGCCTCTTATCACCGACATGGAACAAACGAGGGGGTGATTTGAAAGGTGAGACGTATAACTCCTAAGATCACTTTTAATTGCATTTCTTAATCTGTTTATTGTAAACTAATGAGTGTGACTGTACCGTTTTTACCAGGGTCAAGTATTTTTTTATTCCCTTTGAGACCTTTTGATCAGTCAAGGACAGTTGTGTGTCAGTGATATTTACAGTGGACACAAGTGTCTAATTGTCAGCCTCTTTAAAGTTTTTAAACTCTTAAATGCTGTTTAACATTATGATACTTTTAACACAGTTTAAAAAAATCCCTGATATTAAAGGGATAGTTCACCCAAAAATGTAAATTCTGTCATAAGCTTCTCGGCCTCATGTTGTTCCAAACCCGTAAGACTTTCGTTAATCTTCAGAACATAAATGAAGATCTTTTTGATGAAATCTGAGAACTTTTTTGTTCCTCGATAGACAGCTACACAACTACCACATTGACGCTTCAAAAAGTTCATAAAGAGATTGTGAAACTAATCCATATGAATTGAACAGTTTTGTCCAAATTTTCTGAAGAGACTCAATCGCATTTTATGATAAACAGATTGAACTTAGGCTTTTATTCACATATGAACATTCATCAATTCACACGTCAGTTGTGGTAAACGGAAGTTCAAGCATATTCGCTTGACGTGTGAGAAACGATGAGGTTCATTCTCGTGTTACGCAGCACGTTTGAGCTTCAGCAAGAACCAATGAGGTTTGTCCTCGTATGTTAAGCAGTTTTCGAGTTTTCGTTAATGTTCAAAGGATAAAAGACTATTAAATCTGTACATCTGATTGTGTCTCTTTAGAAAATGGACTGAACTGCTCAATTGACCGTTCGCAAAGACCCGCCACCTTTAGTTACTCACACAGTGAAAAATACATGCAGAGAGGAGACTGACAACACACTGACAGACACAGACCATGTTACTTTTGATATTAAACAAAGTCTCGCCTTTCAAATTTGGTAATGTTTTTTAAAGAAATTTAAACAATAAATACAGTTTTTGGCTCTTTAATGTGTCTGTGAGATTGCTGTAGAGCGTTAGTTAAATCTTCTCCGATCATCTCTTCCTTCTACTTCATTTATAGCATCAAATAAACATGAATGAACATAAGAAGGAATGTTGTTTTAACCGTGGAAAGGCGTCAGTACACTCCGCTTCTCAAGTTCAAATCCTCCAACGTAAATCTACTAACTCTTCTGACTGCTTTGTCGGACAAAATGGCGGATGGCGAAGTATGATTGGTCAGATCACCTGTCAATCAAGCTCGCTGCGAAGGGTCAATTGGACTAGTATTATAATCTCTTTATGATGTTTTTGAAGCATCAATGTGGTAGTTGTGTAGCTGTCAATGGAGAGACAGAAAGATGCAAAATCTCAGATTTCATCAAAAAGATCTTTATTTATGCTCCGAAAATAATTAATGACGGAATTTTCATTTTCACTATCCATTTAAGATATCTTATTAAAATGTCGATCCAAATAAAGCATTTTACATGTACGTCTACATGTTTGAGCATTTGCGTGTGTGAGTTCATCAACTGGTTACTACAGTTGTGTACACAGATAAGTAAGTCTCTCAAGAGCCAAAGAGCACCATTGTTGCCGACAGTCTACCTGCACATGTATCCCAGCATGCATCTCTCTCGCTCTTCCATCTTTTCTTTTGTAACACATCACCTTTTCACACTGACAATACTATCTGCATCAGGGGCGTCCACAGTACCACCCAGAAGAGCTGAAAACATCCTCCTCCTCCACTGCAGGTCCTGAATGAGCCCCCATTTGATGCATCTCTCTCACACCAGTGTGTACACACAACCTATTCAGAGCTGATGAGCTGAGAGGAAACAACACATCCTCACTCACTCTGCGCACACACAAGTGACGGATGAGACGAGGACTACTGGCTTCACGTGAGACACAATAACATTTGATTCAGTCTATTTGAAGAATAATGAAGTGATAATGATAAGTATGTCCATGGGAACAACAATCCTGTTAGCAGTGGCGTATTACTGAACAACTGAATTTCATACAAAACTGCCCACTAGAAAACTTTGAGATCTCTTTAATTTCTCAATTGTTTGCAATAAGATCAAATGGAGAAAATGACCCCAAAGAGATGTTAACTGAGACGGGATACTTCCTGAAGCAATAACATTTTCACTGTCACTGACGTCACGGTCATGATCTTCACCTTCACATTCCCACCTACCTGAGTGTTCCTGATCTCTTAATCTCTGGAGATTTTCTGGAGAAGCAAACCCTCACCGCATTAACAGACAGAATAATCTGAAAATATTTAGTTAAGGGATTAGGAGTGAAGCTTTTAAAGCTCCTCTGGGAATGAGGTGTGGCTGGGCCACTCGCCCGTCCGTCTGTCGACGCTGAAGCTTCGAGTTTCACGAGAGGGGAAACAGAGGGAGATTTGAGGGCCGTCTCCCCATGAGACCCACTTACATTTTGCCGTACATGCTGTTAACACTGACCTTAATAGATTAGAAATGTGACCTAAAGATGCTTTAGAGAACCGTTACTATGTCCATTTTCTCTCAGGATATTCTCAGTGATTTTAAAAGATTTCTCTATTTCTGTTTATTTTTATTTTTTTTATAGCCTAATATATATATTGGCACATGCAGTGAAAGTTATTTTTTTCATGGACTTTATTATTGTTTTGTATCACTATCTTTAATATTCTTTTTAAGTTTTTGTCATGCTCTTAAACCGCCAGGTCAATGGGGTCATCAGCGCATTTAAAGGGATAGTTCACCCAAAAATGAAAAATGTATCATCATTTACTCACCCTCATTTTGTTCCTGTATGAGTTTATTTCTTCTGTTGAACATAAAAGAAGATATTTGTTGTAACCAGACAGTTAGCCATTGATTACAATAGTTTTTTTATACTATGGAAGTCAATGGATACCATCAGCATTCTTTAAAATATATTCTTTTGTTTTCAACTGAAGAAAAAAAACTCATACAGGTTTGGAAAAACATGAGGGTAAGTAATGCAGACTGAATTTACATTTTTAGGGTGAACTTTCCCTTTAATGCCAGGTGTAAACAGGGTCAAGGTCGAGCACGTTTTGAACAAGTTTTGGCGCTGTTAAATTTTTATGAAAACATACTATAGCCTGAACAAGAGAACTCAGATTTGAACTTAACTAAGGTCAGTGAGAAAGAAACCCCCCCACATTTTTGCTGAATCTCTTAGCCTTTCTGATTCAGTGCTTCAGAATGTGCCGTCTCAGCACTGATGTTTCGGATTAAACCCGCACCTAGCGTCAGAAAGGACTCGCTCAGGCTAATGGAGCTATTAGAGAATCAGTACTGTGCCCTTGATAATTGTTCACAGTCGTTCGCCAAGGCTGGTGATGAAGTGAAGTGGGAAATGGAGGAATGGGGTCGTGCTGTGTGGCACGGCAGGGTAAAGTCAGCTCTGGTTGTGTTCCGTTCCCTGGTTGATTTCCATGAGGTTGGTTACTCACAACACCCTCTGCTATCAGTCACTGCCATCAGTGCAGAAGCTGCTGAGAAGGTAAAATGGGACACACACATGGGCGTCATGCACTTTTTTTTAAAGGCACCAGTTGAGGGCTCACTTCACTTTCCTATAGGCGAGATAAGACATGACTAAAGTATAAAGCAAAATAGTAGTTCTTTTTATTTCTTTTAATAAAATTAAAGCGTCTGACCTCGACAGCCGGTGATCATATTGCATTTTTGTTGCATGGAAAACATGACATTTTGATAATGGCTCCTTTGTGTTCATTGGGGGAAAGAGTCATAGGAGTTTCAAGTGACATGAGAGTGGGTGGACGATGACAGATTTTTCAGTCTAGGTAAATGATCTGAAGAAGTGTGACTAGATTGGACTAAGCAAATTTAGACACGAAGAGGTTACAACTTCTAAATTGCTCAACCCTTTTACAATGATTTATTTGGCAATTGTTGTGCTATACCCGAGAACTGTTCTCATTTTCATCCCATACGCTATTTTATTTTATTGGATGTTGCATTAAATTCTCAGAAATCATTACATTTCTTTGCACACACACACGTTTTTTTTAGTGGGCCCTTTCCATATCGGTGGCCTGAGATATTCTGTGGACGTCAGCCAGTAAAGTTGAGATGGAATTTCCCGATTACAGTCAAGACTTGAGTTTTCTCTCCTCGGGAGGAGATAGCGATCGGTTCAGTTCATGTGTGCGTGCAGCTTTTCATTAAAGACGCCTTTGACTCGCAGACACATTCACACCGTGTTTTCAGGAGCAATCAACACAATGGCATCAATGAAAAGCATCTCAATACCTCGCTTTTCTTTTCATTTCTTTCTTTCTTTTGTCCAATGTGCAGACTGAGTTTAGTGGAGCTCAGATTAGAGACAGTCGTGTCACTGCGGTGGAAAAACGAGTTTGACGGTTGCCAACCACCGTTACAAATGAAACACTCTGACAAGGTCAGCAGAGAGTCAGTGCAAAAGATGAAACACAACTTGGTGTCACATGACCGCAAAAAGCTCTTATCCAGGTCTTTCAATCATGGTAGATGATTTTGAAATAGACCCACCTTTAAACACTGTTGAAAGCACAGACGTCTCATAATGCCTTTTAACAAGCACTTTTTTTCTCTTAGAATCAAAACTAGTCAGTTGCATCTGTGGAAACACAAACCTTAATTTGTTATTGCAAAATATACTTTTCATCAAATAATGCAGGCAAATTATACTATCCCATTTTGCATTTATATTTTCACATCTTTAAATCAGGATCCTGACTGCATATTAAAGCTCATTTTGTAGAAACACTGGCATAGTGTTGCAGTTTTGCGCATCTGTTTCTTGCATTGCCCACAGATGAGGAAGCTGTTAACATTAGGAGCATTGCATTATGGGATACAGTGAAGTCATATAGGGTGGGCTGCTGGTGAGAGGGGAGGATTCCTGTACTTCAGTTACTTGAGAGCATGCACAAAATGTACAGCCTGTTTGGCTCTTGCAAGATCAGTGTCAAATTAAACATTTTCTAACCTTTTTTTTGAGCCCCAAATGTGCATTTCGTTTAAATTGTAACACACTGCCCGGTCAGTACCCGAGTCTATGATCATTATTGCAGTCATTAATTATGTTTTTTATGTTTGGCAACAGTTCTTTTAACCCTAATTGATGGAGTGTGTAGCTTTTAATTTCTTAAACAACCAGTATGAAGACACATCATGGCCATATTCCAGGAGGATAATGTCAAGATTCATCAGACTCAGATTGTGAAAGAATGGTTGTGAAAGAGAATATAATTTTCACACATGAATCGGCTCCTCTGAGTCAACATTTATTTCCATTCTCCCATTCTTTTTAAAATTGTGTTTTGACAATTTATTACCGATGACAAAGCAGAATCCCAGCAAAAGAGATCAATCTGAAAGACATTTATTCTATAGGCATATGAATATTGACATATTTAATTGCCCATATTTGAATATGTCATAATAGCAACACTATGAATTCAAACTTTCACAAATAGGTTTTAATGAAAAGTGAAGATGTCTGAAATCTAATTCGTGGAATTAATGAATAATAACCCACTGAATTACAATAAGTATTACATAAAAATAACACAAGGCCTATATAGTGACAACATTAAGGACCCCTTGCGACTTCTGCACATTTTCTCCTCAAATCTAAAATCATGAATATGTCCACAAATCTCTTGTTAACAAATACACTGTAAAAAAATATTGTTGGTTTAACTTTAAAAAGTGAGTTACCTTGTCTTAAAATGTTGCGTTTACAATGAAGGAGATTGGTTTAATAAATAGAAACTCAAAATAGTATGTTTTCTGAACCACATTAACTTGATTTGACAAAAGAAAAACAGTTGCAATAACAGATCATATGCAATTAATTTTTATTTTTTACAGTGTAGACACAAAAAACTGATATGCAACATGAACATATTACAAAGTCACTGTTTTTTGGACACAAAATTAGATCTTTAACCTCAAAACTGTTTCGACTGACAAAATCTTGTTGATGTTCAGGTGAAATGACTAAATTAAATATAGCGTATGTTGAGATCATCTTACCCCATATATACCCGACCATTGAACAATAAAGTTTTGTTTAGTTTTTTTGTCAAAAAGAGGAAATTCATGTTTATTTCATGCAAATATTTTCAGCATTACTTCTGCGCGCTGCCTGGCTCAAACACAAGCCACAACTAAAACAAATACAGCCTCGACTCTCTCTCTCTCTTATTTATTGGCATTGATGGTTCCATGAAGAACCTTAAACATCAACGGAACCTTGCATTCCACATAAAGTTCTATAGTGGAAAAAAGTTCTTTAGATTTTTCAAGTGTTCTTCACATTATATAAGACAAACATATTTTAATAACTGTTCACTGAAAGGTTCATTGGGGAAGCAAAAAACGGTTAACCATTTAAAAAAAAATAAAAATGAATATGCTCGGAGGGACCTCATAAAACCCATCATTTTATGGACTTCTGGACAATAGTTTATATCCTTTAGTATGCCGGACTCCTAAAAGGTCAGTCAGTCCAGTCATCTTTCAAAGCCAAGGCTGCATATCATCACCCAAACAAACAGAAGAAGTGCTGAGCCCGTCGCTGATCAGAACCGCAGGCTTCCTCAGCGGCCAGATGACTATATAAGAGCAAACAGAGACTGTTTAGAAGACACAGCCTGGGTTTGAAGACCAAGATGGGCTAAACGACACAAATAGATGGGCAACACACACACACACACACACACACACACACACACACACACACACACACACACACACACACACACACACACACACACACACACACACACTTGTATAAGTGCTCGACAAACAGAGTAACCCTAAACTGCTGAGATGCGCATCCATTAGCTCATTTCCCATGAAGCTGCACATCAGGATGTGTTTGATGAATGGGGAAGAAACACACTCGTAAAGAAGAGTCGTTTTGTGATTCCTTATTTCAATGGTGTCAGTTTGGTGTCAGAGACTCTAGTGTTAGGAAGTGCAGGCTCATTTTACCGAACCTGTTCTATTCAACTCAATGTAAACAAAAAGATTCAGCGATTCGATTGTATTAAAATGCATATTTAAATAGTGGTTTTGAGAATTTAGTGCACTGAAGTCACTATGGATAAGTGTCTGTCAAATGCATACGTGTAAATATGATCAAACACTTATGATTTTGAATTAGACAGAATCTGCAATTCGCTTGACTAATTCATTGATAAACTGATTTCATACAACCAAACTAAAAGGTTTTTTGGTACCACTTTATTTTACAGTGTCCTTGTTACATAATGTTACATGTACTTACCATAGTAATAACAGTAAATTATGCATAATTACATGCAATTAACCCTCAACCGAAACCTACCCAAACCCTATAGTAAGTACATTCATTATTATTACTCAGTACTTAAATATATAATCACACTGTAACAATGATACCTTAAAATAAAGTGTAACCAGGTTTTTACATTGACA